>NW_027530001.1:1697669-1700950 GCF_008692635.1 Crocuta crocuta
GACTGAAACAGGCTCCAGGCTCTGAGCTGGCAGTCAGCACAGAGCCCGACGCGGGGCTCGAACCCACGAACCGCGATATCATGACCTAAGCGAAAGTCGGACGCTTAACCGACTAAGCCACCCAGGCGCCCCTAGGCTTCACACTTTTAACCCATCAGGTCAGATTCTGGTTACTTCTTTATTAATTAATTAATTAATTAATTAACTTTTAATTTTTAAAATGTTTTTATTTCTGAGAGAGAGAGAGGGAGTGAGCAGGGAAGGGTCAGAGAGAGGGAGACACAGAATCTGAAGCAGGCTCCAGGCTCTGAGCAGAGCCGGACGCGGGGCTCGAACCCACTAACCTTGTGATCATGACCTGAGCTATAGTCGGAGGCTTAAACGACTGAGCTACCCAGGCACCCCACTTCTTGATTAATCTTTATAGAAGATACCAATAGCTCTAGGTGGTGAGAGTTTCCAAGTATAGGAAAGAGCCCCTCCTTTTTTTTTTCTTTTTTTTGAATTATCATCCTTCCCTTCAATAACAGGAGGGTCTAGTTTATTTCTATAAATGGGAAGAAAGAAAACAGGCTATCCCAGCATGCTGCATTCCTCTCTCACTGGGGCAGGTGCGGGTAGTGCGAAGGCTTCTCTGGGGAACCAAATCAAGTAAGTTCAAACTGGGCCAAGCCAAGAGCTCAAGGGAGTGTGGGAAACTCCAGTTCCTCTAAAAGCCGGGTGTATTTTAAGATTTCTGAGTCAGATTTGCCCTTATCATAGCCTGCCTCTTCTCACCCTCTCGAGATACGTCTCTGGTCCAAGCCACCAGCGTCTCTCCTGACTGTGACTACCTGGCCTCCCTGTCACCATTCTTACCCTACAGTCCCTTTTGACAGAACAGCCAACAGTGATTTAAAAATTAAACCAAACCATAATACCCCTTTGCTTAAAAGTCTCCAGAGGCTTCCCAGACACCCTTAGAAGGAAACTCACATTCTTTTTTTTTTTTTTAATGTTTATCTATTTTTGAGAGACAGAGCGTGAGCAGGGGAGGGGAAAAAGAGAAGGAGATACAGAATCCGAAGCAGGCTCCAGGCTCCAAGGTACCAGCACAGAGCCGAACGCGGGGCTCCAACTCACAAACTGCAAGATCGTGACCTGAGCCAAAGTTGACCGCTTAACTGACTGAGCCACCCAGGCGCCCCAGAAACCCACATTCTTTACTGTGACTGACTTAGTGTAGCATCCTTGACACTGAGATTTGTTCCCACTACTCTCCTCCTCATCTGCTCAGCCACATTGGCCTCAGACTTACTTAACGTATCCAGGCTCAGCACCTTTGTGCTCCATGGGCCTCCATCTAGAGCGCTCCTCCCCAGATTTGTCTGGGGCTAGTACCTCTGCATTCAGATGACAGTTCAGGCTCTCCAACCAGTCTTCTTTCTTTCTTTCTTTCTTCTTCTTTCCATTAAATTAATTTTTCAAGTTTATTTATTTATTTTGAGTGAGAGAGAGAGAGAGAGAGAGAGCACAAGCAGGGGAAAGGCAGAGAGAGAAGGAGAGACAGAATCTCAAGCGGGCTCCACACCAGCAGTGCAGAGCCTGATGAGGGGCTCAGACTCATGAGAGATCATGACCTGAGCCCAGATCCAGAGTCTGATGCTTAACTGACTGTGCTGCCCAGGTGACCCTCTCCAGACAGTATTTTTAAAAATGTTTTCTTTTAATGCTTATTTTTGAGAAAGAGAGACAGAGAGAGCAAGCGAGCAGGGAAGGGGTAGAGAGAGAGAGGGAGACACAGAATCTGAAGCAGGTTCCAGGATCTGAGCTGTCAGCATAGAACCTGAAGTAGAGCTCGAACCCATGAACTGTGAGACCATGACTTGAGCCAAAGTCCTATGCTTAACCAATTGAGCCACTCAGGCACCCCTCTCTAGCCAGTCTTCTTAAGGTGAACACCACCTACCCCTTCCAACTTATTCTCGGTCCTGTTACTCTGCTTTATTTTAAAGCATAAGTGCTGCTTCCGAGCACTTATGTTTGAAAGTTTATCTACTGTTATTTTATAATCAAAACATTAAGCATTTAATTAATAAATAATAAGTAATAATTACAATAACACTATATGTTATAATTATATGTTATATATAACATTATTATATTAATAGTGATTAAATATTTAATTGTTTAAATATTAAACTTATTTTAAATAAAATTTATTACTATTATTTCTTATTTACTTGTCTATCACTNTATTTCTAGTGCCTGTGAGAGTGCCTGGTTCATAGTAGGCACTCAATAAATATTTATTTAATAAATGAAGGAGGTTCAAGAAGAGTTGCAATGGGGAAGGAGACATCTGAGGCCGGCATTGGACATTTATTGATTTAATGTTCAATATATTCAGTATTTACACTGCATTTTGCTAGGCACCAATTACAGCAGTGAAAGGAACAGATAGGTCTCTGTTCTTATGGGGCTTACATTCCTTTTATTTTTCTTTCATAGTTTATTGTCAAGTTGGTTTCCATATAACACCCAGTGCTCATCCCCACAAGTGCCCTCCTCCATGCCCATCACCCCCCTTCCCCTCTCCCTCACCCCCATCAACCCTCAGTTTGTTCACAGNTTCTTTTTATTATTATTATTATTATTATTTTTACAAATAGTTTTTTGTCAAGTTGGTTTCCATATAACACCCAGTGCTAATCCCCACAAGTGTCCNTAGGCTCTTTCCATGTTTTGGCTATTGTTGAGAGTACTGCTATGAACATTGGGGTACATGTGCTCATATGCATCAGCACTCCTATAGCATTGTTTGGACTGGTATTTTGAAACTTTTTGTTGATTTGTATGTTTTTTGCTTATTTTTAAAAAATAGGAACATCATAAACGATCAATACCAAAAGATACTTGGAATTGTGTTTTAGACTTCAGTACAATTATTGTAGATGACATGTCTAATTATGATGAAGAAGGTAATGAAACTTTTTGCCCTACCTTCTTTTTTTTCCTTAATCACACACTCTTGAACTTGTCTACATCTGATTTTCTTTTCTTTTTTTTTCTTAAATATTTTATTGTAAAGTTGGTTTCCATATAACACCCAGTGCTCATCCCAACAGGTGCCCTCCCCCATGCCCATCGCCCCCCTTCTCCTCTCCCCTACCCCTATCAGCCCTCAGTTTGTTCTCAGCATTCAAGAGTCTCTCATGGTTTGCCTCCCTTCCTCTCCTCAGCTATTTTTCCCCTTCTCTTCTCCCATGGTCCTCCTTTAAGTTCCTCCTAATCCACCTATA
>NW_027530001.1:1700998-1712387 GCF_008692635.1 Crocuta crocuta
GTCCAATTCTGAGTTCTCAATTCTATTCCATTGGTCTATGTGTCTGTTTTTGTGCTAATACCATACTGTCTTGATGATGACAGCTTTGTAGTAGAGGCTAAAGTTTGGGATTGTGATGCCTCCCATTTTAGTTTTCTTCTTCAATATTACTTTGGCTATTTTGGGGTCTTTTGTGCTTCCATACAAATTTTAGGATAGTTTGTTCTAGCCTTGAGAAGAATGCTGGTGCAATTTTGATTGGGATTGCATTGAGTGTGTATGGAGCTTACATTCTATGAAAGAAATTAAATGAATACTGAGGAAGAGAACACCAGGAGGTGCTCACTTTAGAAAAGGTGCTCAGAAAAATGTTTTCTGAAGAGATGTCTTTTTAGTTGATACCTGAAGAATGGGCAGACGAGGTGGAGGGGACAAGTACCTGCAAAGCCTGAGGAAGGAAAGTTTTCAGGTTCAAGAATAAGAGAAGTGTAGTTAATGCAGGAGAGCCAGAGAAAGTGGAAAGGGATGCTATTGGGGGAAATAGAAAGCAGCTGTACTCATGCAGGGCCTTGAAGGCCATGTGAATGAGCTTGGATTCATGCCAAGGGCAATGGGAACTCACTGGAGGGGATAAGTATGGAAATGATATGATCCAATATATGTTTTAAGATCACTCATGCTGTTGAATAAGCAGTGCATTGGATGGGGCATCCGAGAAGGAGAAGAGACATGATTGCAGGGCTCTTATAACATACTTCATACTTGCTGTTAACCACTAGAAATAATGGTGGTAGCAGGGAAAGAGAAGTAACGCATTCAAGATGTATTTTGGTAGTGAAGCTAGACTTTTTCCTAACTACTTGGGAGAGGAGTGAGGGGCAGAACTGAGGATGGCAGATACGTTTCTGGCTTTTTCAAATGGATGATGATGATGCTATTTAATGCTATAGGTCCTGGATTGTTTATTCATCTGAGTGATAATTCAAGTTCATCTGCCAGACCTCAAGGAGGGTCACAACAAAATAATCACAGCAGATATATTTTGTTTTACTTTTTAAAAGTTAAACTTTTTGAAATAATTGTAGATTCAAATGAAGTTGTAAGAAATAAAGGAGAGAGTTCCCATATACCCTTTACCAAGTTTCCCCCAATGTGACATCTTAGGAAATACAGTGTAATATCACAGTCAGCATATTGACATCAGGAGTCAAGATACAGAACATTCTCCTTACCACAAGGATCCCTCATGTTGCCCTTTTATAGCCACACCTACTTCCCTCTTACCCTTACTGATTCCTAAACTATAGCAACTACTAATCTTTTCTCCATTTTTATAATTTTGTCATTTAAACAATGTTATATATAAATGGAATTAGCTAGTATATGTATTAGTGTTCTCCAGAGAAATAGAACCAATATTGTATATACATATGAAAATATATATGTGTGTATATATTTGAGAATATGAGAGAAAGAGATTTATTTTAAGGAATTGCCTCACATGATTGTGGAGGCTTGGTGAGTCCAAATTCTGATGGGGAGGCTGGCAGGCTGGGAGTTGCAGTTCAAGTCCAAAGACAGTCTGCTAGAGAATTCCCTCTTGCTCAGGGCAGTCAGCCTTTTTTTTCCTATCAGACCATCAGCTGACTGGATGAGATCCATCCACATGCTGAAAGACAATCTATTTTACTCAAAATTCACCAATTTAAATGTAAATCTCATTCAAAACTCTCATGGAAACATTCAGAATAATTCTTGACCAAGTAAGTGGATACAGTGGTCCTGCCAATTTGACACATCAGACTAATCATCACAGCATGTAACTTTTGAGACTGGCTTTTTTTGCTCAGTATATAATCTTGAGATGTATCCAAATTGTTGCATGTAACAGTGGTTTGTTGGGTTTTATTGATGAGTAGTAAGTATCCATGGTGTGGATGTGCCGCAGTGTATTTAACCACTTACTTTTGAGAACATCTGAGTTGTTTCCAGTTTTGGGCTATTCCAAATAAAACTTCTTTAGACATTTATGTAAACAAAAAACAAAAACAAAATTTTTTTGTGTGAACATAAGTCTTTTCTCTGGAATAAATGTCAATGAGTATGGTTGCTGGCCCATATACTAGTTGCATGTTTAGTTTTTAAGAAACTTCCATTTTTACCTTGCTACCAGCAATATATGGATGATAGTTTTTCTGCATCCTCGTCATCTGATATTGTCATTATTTTTTAATTGAGACATTCTAACAGCTGTGTAGTAATATGTCATTATAGTTTTAGTTTGGATTTCTTTATTTTTTAATTAATCACTTTATTAAAAAGAGCATGTCTAGATTTCATTTCATTTTATGAGACAGCTACTTTTTCTTCTTTTTCTTTTTCTTTTTTTTAGTATAGTTGACACAAAATGTTACATTAGTTCCCTGTGTGCGAGGTAGTGATTTGACAAGTTTATACATTATGCTGTGTTCATCACAAGTATAGCTACCATCTGTCCTGTTACATCTCTATTACAAAATCATTTATTATATTCCTTACGGTCTACTTTTTATTCTTGTGACTTACTCATCTCATAAGTAGAGGTGTGTATATCCCTCCTCTTCGCTCATTTTGCCCAACCATACATCTCCCTCCCTTCTGGAAACCATCAGTTTGTTCTCTATATCTGTGGTTCTGACTCTGTTTTTTGTTTGTTCATTTTTTTTTAAAAGATTTCATTTATGAGTGGAATCATATTGTATTGGTCTTTCTCAGTCTGACTTATTTCACTTAGCATAATACCCTCTAAGTCCATTCATTGTTGTCTCAAATGGCATGATCTCATCTTTTTTATGGCTATATAGTATTACATTATATATATGTACCACACTTTTCTTATCCATTTGTCTACTAATGGACCCTTAGGTTGCTTCCATGTCTTGGATGTTGTAAGTTAAACAGAGGGGTACATAGATCTTTTCAAGTTAGTGTTTTCCATGGGAAAACAATAGTGGAACACTAGTGTTTTTTTTTTTTTAACCTGGAAAAACACTAAATAGTGGAATTAATGGATTATGTGATACTTCTATTTTTAATGTTTTGAAAAGACTTCATACTGTTTTCCGCAGTGCCTGCACCAATTTACATTCCCACCAACAGTGCACAGGTGTTCCTTTTTCTCCACATCTTTGTCAATGCTTGCTTCTTGTATTTTGCATTTCTTTAATAGTTAATGATATTTAACATATTTACTTATTTGGCATCTGTATATGCTTTTTGGTGAAATGTCTCTTCCTGTCTTGTGTGTATTTTCTTCCCCCCCCAGCATATATTTATTTATAGTTACATGTATGTTCTGTGACATTAACATAATGAAGTTTTTAAATACATTTAAAATGTATTTTTACATTTTTTAAAAAATAGAATTTTTTTCTTTTCCTTTTATTTTTAAAATTTACATCCAAGGTAGTTGGCATATAGTGAAACAATGATTTCAGTAGTAGATTACTTACTGCCCCTTACCCATTTAGCCCATCCTCCCTCCCACAACCCCTTCAGCAACCCTCTATTTGTTCTCCATATTTAAGAGCCTCTTATGTTTTGTCCCCTCCCTTGTTTTTATATTATTTTTGCTTCCCTTCCCTTAGGTTCATCTGTTCTGTGTCTTAAAGTCCTCATATGAGTGAAGTCATATGATATTTGTCTTTCTCTGACTGACTAATTTCGCTTAGCATAATGCCCTCTAGTTCCATCCACGTAGTTGCAAATGGCAAGACGTCATTCTTTTTGATTGCTGAGTAATTCTCCATTGTATATATATACTGCATCTTCTTTATCCATTCATCCATCAATGGACATTTGGGCTCTTTCCGTACTTTGGCTATTGTTGATAGCACTGCTATAAACATTGGGGTGCATATGCCCCTTTGAAACAGTATATCTGTATCCCTTGGATAAATACCTAGTAGTGCAATTACTGGGTTGTAGGTAGTTCTATTTTTAATTTTTTGAAGAACCTCCACACTGTTTTCCAAAGTGGCTGCACCACTTTATATTCCCACCAGCAGTTCTAAAGAGATCCTCTCTCTCTGCATCCTTGCCAACATCTGTTGTTGCCTGCGTTGTTAATGTTAGCCATTCTGACAGGTGTGAGGTTGGTATCTCATTGTGGTTTTGATTTGTATTTCCCTGGTAATGAGTGATGTTGAGCATTTTTTCATGTTGATGTTGAGCATTTTTTCGCACTTCATGTGTCAGTTGGCCATCTGGATATCTTCTTTGGAGATCTGTCTATTCATATCTTTTGCCCATTTCTTCATTGGATTATTTGTTTTTTGGGTGCTGGGTTTGATAAGTTCTTTATAGATTTTGGATACTAACCCTTTATCTGATATGTCATTTGCAAATATCCTCTCCAATTCTGTAGGTTGCCTTTTTAGTTTTGCTGATTGTTTCTTTTGCTGTGCAGAAGCTTTTTATTTTGATGAGGTCACAATAGTTCATTTTTGCTTTTGTTTTCCGTACCTCTGGAGACACATTGATTAAGAAGTTGCTGCAGCTAAGGTCAAAGTGGTTTTGTGCTTTCTCCTTGAAGATTTTGATGGTTTCCTGTGTTACATTTAGGTCTTTCATCCATTTTGAGTTTATTTTTGTCTATGGTGTAAGAAAGTGGTCCAGGTTCATTTTCCTGCATGTTGTTGTCCACTTTTCTCAGCACTACTTGCTGAAGAGACTGTCTTTATTCCATTGGATATTCTTTCCTGCTTTGTCAGAGACTATTTGGTCATACATTTGTAGGCCCATTTTTGGGTTTTCTATTCTTTTCCATTGATCTGTCTGTTTTGTGCCAACCTTTTTTTTTTTTTTTAATATTTTTATTTATTTCTAGGAGAGAGAGAGGGAGACAGCGTGAGCAGGGAAGGGTCAGAGAGAGAGGGAGTCACAGACTCTGAAACAGGCTTCAGGCTCTGAGCTGACAGTCAGCACAGAGCCCGACGCGGGGCCCGAACCCATGAACCGCGAGATCATGACCTAAGCAAAAGTTGGACGCTTCACCGACTAAGCCACCCAGGCGTCCCTGTTTTGTGCCATCTTTTGCTTGTTTTCTAATTAAATTATTGTTTTATTTATTTATGTGTATATATGTGTGTTTTCTGTTGAGTTTTTGAGAGCTTCTTATATATTTTAGCTACTACTTCTTTGTTGGATAAGTGGTTGACAAATATTTTCTCCCACTGTCTAGCCTGTCTTTTCATCCTCTTAACAGGATCTTTCATAGGGCAAAAGATTTTAATTTTGCTGAAGGCCAATTTATTAATTTTTCTTTTTATAGATTACACTTTTGGTGCCAAATCTTATTTTTATATAGCCTTCATCTTGAAGATATTCTTCTATGTCATTTCCCCCCTAAAAGTGTTATTATTTTATACTTTCTACTTAAGTCTATGATCCACTGAGTTGTTTTTGGTATAGTGTGGGACCTAGATTGAGGTTCATTTTTGCCTATGGATGGATGTCCAATTGCTCAAGCACCATTTATTGAATAAGTTATCCTTTCTCCATTGAATTGCTTCTGTGCCTTTATCAAAAATCACTTGAGCACATTTGTGTGGATTTATTTCTGGGGCTTCCATTCTGTTCCATTTATGTATGTGTCTGTCCCTCTGCCAATAACACAAAGTGTTGTTTACTATAGCTAAATAAGTCTTCAAATCAGGTAGACTGATTCCTCTCACTTTGTCTTCTTTTTGAAAATTGTAGTTCCTTTATTTTTCTATATGAAATTTAGAATAAT
Organism: Crocuta crocuta; assembly: GCF_008692635.1. Taxonomy (NCBI): domain Eukaryota; kingdom Metazoa; phylum Chordata; class Mammalia; order Carnivora; family Hyaenidae; genus Crocuta; species Crocuta crocuta. The sequence goes on from NW_027530001.1 coordinate 1,706,751, forward strand.
TTCATATATATTTACAAAAATTCCTTGCTGAGATTTTGATGGGAATTCCATTAAACTTGTATATCATTTTGGGAACAATTGACATTTTTACCGTATTGAATCTTCCAGTCCATGAACATGCGTTTCATTTATTTGGATATTCTTTGATTTCTTTTATAGAAGTTTTATGATTTTCAGCATACAAGTCTTATACATGTTTTGTCAGATTTATTAATTTATTTTAAAAAATTTAAATATTTATTTTTGAGAGGGAGAGAGAGAAAAAAAAGAAGAGAGAGAATGTGAGAGGGGGAGGAGCAGAAAGAGGGGAAAACACAGAATCTGAAGCAGGCTCCAGGCTCTGAGCTGTCAGCACAGAGCACGATGCAGAGCTCAAATTCATAAACCATGAGATCATGACCTGAGCTCAAGTCTGATGCTTAGCCAGCTGGGCCACCCAGATGCCCTTGTTTTGTCAGATTTAAACTTAACTCTTTTATTTTTCTCAGTGATTTAAATAATATTGTATTTTTTTTTTAGTGGCCATGTGTTCCTTGCTTAAATATAGAAGTATAATTAATTTTTTCTGTGTTTATCATGTATCCTACAACCTTGCTGAACTCACTTATTAGTTCTAAAAGTTTTTAGTATATTTCTTGGACTTTTCTATGTAGACAATCATGTCATCTGAAAATAGGGAGAGGTTTTATTTGTTACATTATGACCTATATGCCTTTTATTTCCTGTTCTTAACTTATGACACTGGCAACAACTTCTAGCACTGTGATGAGTGAGAGTGACAGACGTGAATATCACTGCCTTGTTCTTGATCATAGGGGAAAGCATTAATCTCTCATAATTAAGTATGGTGTTAGTTCTGGATTTTCTGTAGATGCTCTTTATCAAGAGAAAGTTCCTTTCTATATCAATTTTTCTAGGACTTTTAAAAAAATCATGGGTCAGTATTGAATTTTGTTAAATGCTTTTTTATGGTATCATTTGATATGATCATGTGATTTTTCTTCTTTTTTAGCCTGTTAATATGATGGGCATATACCATTTTTAAAAAAAAAATGTTATTTATTTTTGAGAGAGAGAAAGAGAGAGTGTACACACATGAGTGGGGGAGGAGCAGAGAGAGAGAGAGGGACAGAGTTTCTGAATTGGGCTCTGTGCTGAAAGCAGAAAGCCTGATGTGGAGCTTGAACTCATGAACCATGAGATTATGACCTGAGCTGAAGTTGGATGCTTAGCCCACTGAACCACCCAGGTGCCCCTGTCTGGTTTTGATATCAGGGTAATATTAGCTTCATAAAATGAATTTAGAAGTCATTTTCCTTCTTCAGTTTTCTGGAAAGGATTATGTAAAAATGGTGTTTGGTAAGATTCTGCAATGAAACAGGTGTAGATCTGGAGATTTCTTTTGGGGAGGTTTTTAATTACAGACTCAATTTCCTCAGTAGTTACAAGCCTATTCAAATGATCTATTTCATGTTGGATGAGGTGTGGCAGTTTGTGCTTTTTTAAGGAAGTGGTGTATTTCATCTAACTTGTCAAATTTACATCTTTCCTAGTATACCCCTTTTCATTTTTTTTAATGTCTGCATGGTTTATAGTGATGATATACCTTGTTTCATTCCTGATATTGATAATTTTTGTCTTCTCTCTCTTTTTTTGTTAGTCTTGCTACAAGTTTGTAAATTTTATTGATTTTTGCAAAGAATCAGGTTTTTATTTCATTGATTTTTCTGTTATTTCTCTGTTTCCAATTTTATTGATTTCTGCTCTTATCTTTATTAGTTTCTTCCTTCTGCTTGCTTTGGGTTTATTCTGGTATTCTGTTTCTAGGTTTTTGAGACGGGAAATCAACTGATTGATCTGAGAATTTTCTTCCCTTTCTAATGTATTAATTTAGTGCTATAATATTCCTTCTCAGCATTGCGTTAACAGTGTTTCACCAAATCAACATGTTGCACTTCAATTTTCATTCTGTTGAATGTTGTTTTTATTTCCCTTGAAACTCCCTCTTTGACATGTGGATTATTTTAGAAGTGTAAAAGAAGTGTTTGCACTCAACAAGTGTTGAGAATTTTTCTGTTTCTGCTATTGACTTCTAGATTGATTTCACTATGGTTAGAAAAAAACACTCTGTACGATTTCAATTTTTTGAAATTTGTGGAGGCTGGCATTGTGGCCCAGGATATGGCCTGTGTTGGTATATGTTCCATGAACACTTGGAAAGTATATCTCTTCTGTTGCTGTTGAGTGGAATGATTGGTCGGTGTTGATTAGGGCCTACTGGTTGGTGGTGCCGTTGAGTTCTTCTAGTTCTGTGTCTAGTTGTTCTCTCAGTTGTTGTGAGAAGGGTAGTCGAGTCTATCACCATAATTATGGATTTATCTATTACTGCTAAGTAAAGGTAGAAGTCCATGTTGCCCATTCAGCTTACATTGACATTCAAGGTAGTGGGAGAGTTTTTCATTTATCCTGGGCAGGGATGAGATTTCCTGCTCTCCATGTGGTCTCCACTGACACCATGGTGGGCATGACCTCATTCCTGATGGGCAAGGTAAAATTCCTGTCTCTCCGCCAGGCCTCCTCTGGCAATACCCCGGCAGAAATGGAGAGGGAGACTTTGTTAATTCAAGCGTGGGGGAAGTAGAGTCCTCACATGATTTCCACTGATGCTGCTGGAAGGGAGTCTCAGTACAGCATGGATAAAAGTCATGCTCCTATTTGGCCTTCTTTGACATCTCCCGGGTAGAGATGTTGGGGTTTTTTTGTTAGTGCCTCACAAGGGTAGAAGTCTAGGTTCCCTACTCAGTCTTTGCTGGCATAATTTGGGCCTTGGCCAGTATTGTCTGTGATGATTGGCTGGAATAAAGCAGTTATTACCCAAAAGTTTTTTTTTTTTTTTTAAATCCTACTAAGTTTTCCTTTTCCTTTGGCTAGAGAGAGCAGGTTTTTGAAGGACTTTTGTTTTTGGTTTGTTTGTTTCTTTGTTTTTGCTTGTTTGTACCCATTGGCATCCAAATTGGGAATGTATGAAGCAGTGGAATTCAGCACTGCCATTTTTCAAATCTTGAGCTTTCTAGCCAGTTAGCCTTCTACTCTCCACCTTCTATAGTTTTCTTATTTTTTTTTTTTTATATTAATGTCCAGGATTTTAGTGTATTTAGCAGGGGGAATAGGGAAGCGTTTGTCTACTTCATCTTCTTGGTAGCAGAGGCCTTGTTCCATTTTCAAAAGACTTTAGGGAATGATACCTAATTAATTATAAAACAAACACAAGGACAAATAAATAAACAAAAGATGAAGCCAAACAAAACTAAAACAAAACAAAATATTTTATGACATTTAACCTGCCTTTTTCCTCCTGCAACATTGGATCTCCCCACTCATTTTGTTTTTTCTTATCTCATCAATACTAGAGTTGAGAAGTTATTGTTTCCATTTCCTGTACTTTGGTTCATACATACATTCATCTGTAATGGTGAGATACAGGGGAAAAAATGGGCTAAGGAGGTAAATAAATGTGAGCTCAAACTCTCTCTCTCTTTGCGGTGTAGACAATTGCATATTAACTGCCTACTCACTATCTTCACATAAGTGTCTAATAGATACAGTCTAAGTGTTAACATAATTAAACAGAAATCTTGATTTCTTTTTTAAGTTTATTAATGTTTATTTGTTTCTGAGAGAGAGAGAGAGATAGAAAGAGAAAGAGAGAATGAGCAGGGGAGGGGCTGTGAGAGAGGGAGACACAATCTGAAGCAGGCTTCAGGCTCTGAGCTGTCAGCACAGAGCCTGACGTTGAGCTTGAACTCACTAACTGTGAGATCATGACCTGGGCCAAAGTTGGAAGCTCAACTGACTGAGCCACCCAGGTGCCCTAGAAATCTTGATTTCTTACCTTCCTGTCCTCAAATATACCATTTGCTGCTAATGTAGTTTTGGGCCTCAGTATCTACTTCTGTGAGACTGATATGATAATGTCTACCTTTTGGGTTAGTTATAACCTTTAGAGAGTATGTATAAATAAAGAGGACATGGCAAATACTGGCTGCTCAGTAATGATAGTGATTATTGCTATTATATGTATATATGAATCTTTCTATACAAGTTAAATTTCATCATATACTCCTTTATCTCCATACAACCAATTCTAACAATTGCACTTGTGTACTTTGCCCTCCCTGTGACTGGAAGACTATGTCCCTGTTATTCTATAAAGCCAATGCCTACTCTCCTATTCTAGCTCCTCATACCCTCTTAAGGACCCCATTCCTGCAATTCACTTTCTCTTCTTGTAATCAAGAGAAATCATTAATTTCCCCATTTCTACTGAATTATTTACTTCAGTGGTATAAAGCACATTTATATGGCCCATCTGGGGGTGAAATGTCTCCCTTAATGTCATAGATGTTGCTGCATTTCTCTGTTTCCCTTCATGGCAAAACCTTTCTAAAAATTTTTCAGCGCTAACTATCTTCACTATTCACCAGGCTTTTCTCCTCAGTCTGTTTTAAATGGGCTTTTGTTCTTCACCACACCTCTGAAATAGCTCTTTATGAGTTTCCCAAAAATCTACATCTCCCCAAGGCTAATGGACAATTCTTTGTCCATGGGACCATTCCCCTTTTTCCTGAAACATTTTCTTCTCTTGACCTCATGACAACTGGATCACTTGAACTCAAAGGCCACTCTCTCTCATTGTCTGACTCCCTCTTCATTTCCAGACTTCTTAATGGTGCTATAGTTCAGGGCTCAGTCCTTGTCCTATTTCTCTTTTATCCACATTCATTCTGCATAGAATCTCATCAGATATAATGGCTGGCATCCAAAAGAATGTTCTGTGATGATAAAAATGTTCTATATCTGTGCTGTCCAAAATAGTTGTCACTAGCCACATGTGGCTATTTAAATTCAAATCAATTAAAATAAAAAATTCAGTTGCTCAGTCATACTAGTTACAGTTCAAGTGGTCTATATCCATGTATGGCTAATGGGTATTACACTGGACAACATAGAAGTACAATATCTGTCTCCTGCACTGCACTTCTCTCTCCAAGCTTCAGAGAGTGCTCAACGTCTCCACTTAAATGTCTAAGAGTTTCTATCTTAAGTCAATCCTCTGTAAATGGAACTCCTATTTTCTCTACTTTTTATCCTTAACTTTGCTACCCCATAAGCCTTATCTTGTCCAGCAAATGGCATCAAAAAATTTTCTAAACCAGATGTCAATTTTTGTCTTTTAAGGTCTATATCAAATTCATTGGAAAGCTCTGCTCACTCTACTTTCCAAACACACTCCAAATCTGACCATATCTCACCATTTCTACCATCATCACTCTAGTCCAAGGGACCATGCTCTCTGGCCTTGAGTATTGCAATAACCTCCTAACTACTCTCTCTCTCTCTCAATTCTTGCTCCTCTGCAGTTCATCTTCCTTGAAGTAGCCAGGAAGATCTTTAAAACATAAATCAATCTTGGGGCGTCTGAGTGGCTCAGTCACTTGAGCATCTGACTTCAGCTCAGGTCATGATCACATGGTTCATGGGTTTGAGTCCCGCATCGGGCTCTGTGCTGACAGCTAGCTCAGAGCCTGGAGCCTGCTTTATATTTGTATCTCCCTCCCTCTCTGACACCCCCCCCCC
>NW_027530001.1:1712819-1761321 GCF_008692635.1 Crocuta crocuta
TATCCCCCCCCCCCCCGCACCCCCCCCCCCCGGCTCACACTGTTTCTCTCTCTCTCAGAAATAAATTAAAAACATTAAAAAAATAAAAAAAACATAAATCAATCTTTAAAAAAATAAAAAGAAAACAGGAGACATTTCCTGTTTACACTACAATTGCTTTCTATTTAAATGAGAATAAATCAAAACACCTAACCTTACCTAAAAAGCCTGCATCATTTGATTCTTTGCTTATTTTTTAACATCTGCTCTTCCATCTTCATTTCTGTTCATCTTACTGTAACCACCATGTTACTTGAGACCATTAAGCCTGCTCCTTTCTGTCTGGAATACTCTTCCCAGGATGGATACCTCCATCTCATAATTTAGGTCTCAATTCAGGTATGTCCCTCTCATCATCACCTGTTTCCTCCCCCAACCTACACCCACACTCCCTCTTCCTGACTACCCTAGCTAAAATAGCATCTTTCCTCCATTCACTTATTATCATAATTACTCTATTGTAACTTGTTCACTGCATTTGTTAATACCTAAACCCAACTTATGTATTTGTTTCCATGTTTATTTTTATTATCTCCATTAATACCATACAAAGTCCTTGAGGAACAGACTCTATGATGCCCACTGCTGTATCCCCAGCTCCCCAAATAGTGTTAGTACACACACACACACACAGTAGATGCTCCTAAAAGACTGGCTTATTAACTTTAGGTTTTTCTGGGAGTATTATATTTGTTGATTTATTAATAATTAAGCAATATACACAATTTGCCAGAATCCCTTTCTACCATCCATTTGGAGTAGACTGCCTAGGTTTGAACCAGTTTCATTGTTTAGCTATGTGACCTTAGGAAAGTTACTTAAACCTTCTGTGTCATAGTTTCCTCATCTGTAAAATGGGGCACATAATAGTGCTTCTCTCATAAGGTGTGTAAGGATTAAAGAAGTTATTACATGTACCTGGAATGCATGGAACAGTGCCAGGCCCATATAAGTATTTACTGCTATTATTATTATTATTATTATTAATTACTGAATATATGCTACATTTCATTAAAGGGCACCTTCATTTTGAAGATTTTCAATAAGTGCATTGGGTTTCAAGGGATGATGATGATACTTGAAGAATTCCCTGACTCTGCGGGCACATGAGTGGCTCAGTTGTTTAAGCATCTGATTTCAGCTCAAGTCATGATCTTGTGGTTTGTGAGTTTGAGACCTGTGTCAGGCTCTGTGCTGACAGCTCAGAACCTGGAGCCTGCTTCAGATTCTGTGTCTCCCTCTTTCTCTGCCCCTTTCCTGCTCATGCTCTGTTTCTCTCTCAAAAATAAATAGACATTAAAAGTAATTTAAAAAAAGAATTCCCTTACTCTGATCAAAACATGGCAACTGTAGTAGTTATTTTAGATTTTATTTATTTAACAAATATTTATTCTCTTTTTAATCAATGATGCCTAGAATTAGTCCCAGGAAGCAGGTCAAAAACATCATCTTTGTCCACTTAGAGAGAAAGAGAAGAAAATTTAATAAATTAGTACAGCCTTCGCATTAGGGGGTTACTGATGGGCATCTTTAAACCTTGGAAGAGCCCACAGGACATTAGTATTATCCTATTGCATTGTCTGGCAATGAAAGATCTTGATATTATCATTAACCTTTAGAAAATAGCCAACAAGGCAAGAGGCAATTTCACAAAAGAACTAGGAATTAGGAAAGTAACCAATAACCAAATTCCTATCACCTCTTTCTAAACTATTGAATGTCTTCCATAGTTCAAAATTTTATACATTGTCACTTCTTCCCTGTAACACCATTTGAGTAGGACACTACTCTCATTTATCAGTGAGAAGACTAAGGCTCAGAGCACTGAAGGATCTATCCCAAGCTTCCATGGCTAATCAATGGCAAAAAAACGTTTATAAGTTATCGTTTATGTTCCAGAACTAGAGGGAGCACTGAACTAATTAGGTAAGATTCCTGTCTTCTTAGAATTTCCATTCTTGGGATTGGAGGCAAGATAGCAGAGAAGTAAGGGGTTCCATACATTTCACCTGCACCCATCTCTCAAACAGAGAAGGCCTGAAGTCATAGGACACTGAGCCCAGGAGTTTGGGAAGAGAAAGAGACAGAGCACACTGGGAAGGAAACCTCATAAGTGCGGCTGCCTCAAGAAACAAGCCAAACTACACATGGTGGAGAGTCTCAAATATCACTACCAGTAGGGAAACAAAATAACCAAACGCTTAACAAGAGAAACCAAGAGACACCATCCAAAGGACACTTCCTGAACAGACAGGCCCTGAACAGTCAAAAGAGCCCTCTCTAATACAGCAGAACTCGCAGGGTACGTGTGTACAACAAGCTTTTAAAATTAACAAGAGATAGAAAACTAACCAAAATGATGAAATGGAAGAACTCTCCTCCAAAGAAACTCCAGGAAGAAATGACAGCTAGAGAACTGCTCAAAACAGATATAAGCAACATAACTGAGCAAAAATTTAGAACAATAATCATAAAATTAATTGCCGGGCTTGAAAAAAGCATGGAGGACATCGGAGAAACTATGGCTACAAACAATATGGAGCTTAAAAATAGTTATAGTGAATTAGAAAATGGGATAAATGAGATACATAATCAACTGGAGGCGTCCAATGCACGGATTGAAGAGGCAGAAAGGAGAATAAGTGATTTAGAAGACATTATTATAGAAAAAGAAGAAACTGAGAAAAAGAGAGATAAACTGATCCAGGAACATGAAAGAAGAGATCGAGAGCTCAGCGATACAAACAAATGGAACAATATCCATATCATAGGAATTCCAGAAGAGGAAGAGAGAGGAAAAGGTGCTGAAGGAGTCCTGGAACAAATTATAGCAGAGAACTTCTCCAAACTGGAGAGGGAAGTAGAAGTTGAAATTCAAGAGGCACAGAGGACTCCCCTCAGACGTAACTTGAATCGATCTTCTGCACGACATATTATAGTGAAACTGGCAAAATATAAGGACAAAGAGAGAATTTAGAAAGCAGCTAGGGAGAAAAAGACCCTCACATACAAAGGGAAACCCATCAGGGTAATGACAGACCTATCTAATGAAACTTGGCAGGCCAGAAAGGAATGGCAGGAGATCTTCAGTGTGATGAACGGAAAAAATATGCAGCCAAGAATCCTCTATCCAGCAAGCCTGTCATTCAGAATAGAAGGAGAGATAAAAGTCTTTCCAAATAAACAAAAATTGAAAGAATTTGTCACCACTAAACCAGCCCTACAAGAAATCCTGAGGGGGACTCTCTGAGGGAAGTGTTGCAAGGAATGCAAGATACCAGAGACACCACCACAAGCATGAATCCCACAAAGGACACAATGACTCTAAACCCACATATTTCAATAATAACACTGAATGTAAATGGGCTGAATGCTCCAATCAAAAGACATAGGGTAGCAGAATGGATAAAAAACCAAAATCCATCTATATGCTGTCTACAAAAAACACATTTTAGACTGGAAGATACCTTCAGATTAAGAGTAACGGGATGGAGAAGTATATATCATGCTACGGGAAGTCAAGAGAAAGCTGGAGTAGCTATACTTATATCAGACAAACTGGACTTTAAATTAAAGACAATAACAAAGGATGAAGAATGGCATTATATAATAATCACAGGGTCCATGCATCAGGAAGAGCTAACAATTATAAATGTCTACTCACTGAATATGGGAGCACCTAAATACTTAAAACAATTAATCAGAAACAGAAACAGTCTTATAGATAAGAATGTGCTAATAGTAGTGGACTTTAATACTCCACTTACAGCAATGGATAGATCAACCAGACAGAAAATCACTAAAGAAACAATAGACTTGAATGACACATTGGACCAGATGGATCTGACAGATATATTCAGAACTCTACATCCTGAGGCCAGGAAATTCACTTTCTTCTCAAGTGCGCATGGCACATTCTCCAAGATAGATCACATACTGGGACATAAAGCAGCCCTCAATAAATATAAAAAAATTGAGATCATATCATGCACACTGTCAGACCATAATGTTTTGAAACTTGAAATCAATCACAGGAAGAAGTCTGAAAAACCTCCAAAAACATGGAGGTTAAAGAACACCCTACTAAAAAATGAAGGGGCCAATCAGGCAATTAGAGATGAAATTAAACATATATGGAAACAAATGAAAATGAAAATACAACAATCCAAACTCTATGGGATGCAGCAAAGGCAGTCCTAAGAGGAAAGTACATTGCCCTCCAGGNTTAAACATTATAAAAGCCATCTATAGAAGCCCTCAGCTAACATCATCCTCTATGGAGAAAAACTGAGAGCTTTCCCCCTGAGATCAGGAACACGACANGACACCAACAATGAAGCAACAGAAAAGAAATCAAGAAACTGATCCCATTCACAATTGCACAAAAATCCACAAAGTACCTAGGAATAAACCTAACCAAGGATATAAGAGATCTGTATGATGAAAACTATAGAAAACTTATGAAGGAAATTGAAGAAGACACAAAGAAATGGAAAAACATTCCATGCTCATGGATTGGAAGAATAANCTATTGAATGCTGAGAACAAATTGAGGACTGATGGGTGTGGGAGGGAGGGAGGAGATGGACATGGAGGAGGGCAGTTGTGGGGATGAGCACTGGGTGTTATATGGAAATCAAGTTGACAATAAACTATTTGTAAAAAAAAAAAATAAAAAATAAAAAAATAAAATATTTATTAAAGTGAAAAAATAAAGGAGTTTGGAAGCTGAAAAAAAAAAAAAAGAATTTCCATTCTTATAGGGATTGAGATCCAAGTTTTGGAACCTATCTTGAGAGCACCTCAAATTTTTCCAAATGACAACCTATAGGGGATGACACAGGAAATTAAGAAATGCATTAACAACTGCATCAAAACCCTGCACAACAAGTGTAGCAGGCACAAATATTTAATGAACACTTGTTAAAAACATACTCCTTCTTTTAGTTCTACCCACAATCCAAAAAAAAGGTCATCTATTTCATGGGTAATCTCCATATAATAAGAATCCTTATGATATTTTTCCTTGTGAAAACATAAGATGAGAATTTCATTGAATGTATTAAGGTTGAGCATTGAAACAATTTAATTTTAGAAGATACTAAGGAATTTGGGTAAACAATTTAGAGATTCTCTAGTGGCCACAAAAATATTTCAGCCTTAGTTAAACTTCATGTCCATAAGCAATGTAAGGCAGTTGGGCCAATAATGTTAGGCCCTTATACCTTAGAGTAGGCCTTCAGGATAAATAAGCCAACAAGCATGAAAGCCTGAGCTCTGATGTGACAGACTCAAGGGAGAGGGTTTGATGAAGAGTAGATAATTCTCTGACAGACAGTAGTGTGAGTGTGGGTTGCATAGGGCAATGGGTAGAAAAGGCAAGAGGGAGAACACTAAAAAGAATGGAGTCCGAGTCTCTTGGAAGGGCTGCTGAGGTTGGTATATTGTCCCTGTTTGGATGCTCTGGGCTTCAAATTGACCTCTCGGACTTTCCCTGGAAATGAGCCATGGCAGGGGTCCAAGCGTGGTCATGGTCTCTATCTTCAGCCGCACCCATGGCCAAGGGAGACTCTTAGGACCTAAAGGGTAGTGTCCTATGCTGGGGCTAAAAGGGAAGAATTGTTGGTTCCAGTTCTGTGTGGCAGCCAATATATTGGCCAATTTCCTTATCTTCTCCTTCCTTCAATCTTGCCTGTAACTGAGTCAATTCAATGGATTTAATATAGGTGGATGAGAAGGAATGAGTGGACTTTTCTGGCTAGCTCAGCAGTTACCTAGAGAGACTCAAGACAATCTAAGGTGACAAAACCAGATGTACACAGAGGCCTGTGGGTCCTCTTGACCCCATCCCGAAGGCAGACCTATGGCCACCAAGTGTGGGGCAGATGAAGTAGCCCTGGTCACTGGGACTGTGACTTTAAAACTTCATAGACAGATGCAGTGACCTTAATAGCCTCACAGTGACCTACACTGGGAGTCACAGGTACCAGTTAAAGCTATCCAGTAGCTTGTACAAGCCTAGGCACCATTCCCACTTTTCTGCTCTTTCTTCTAGTCTGGAGCTTGTGATATTTGGCAATGAGGACAGCTCTCATTAAAAGAGCAAGAGGTCTACTGAGTGGACAGTCCCCTGGATTTGTGCCATTCATGTCACGAAGGCTTGACAGTCTGTGGCTAATTCCTTTGACAGATGCACATCTATGGCAATTTTTCAGCAAGCACTGTCCCAAATTAATTAATCATTGGGTAATTCAGTCTAAATTGAATGGTGCTGCTGCATGCAGAAAATTTTTGTTTGCAATTTTTAAGTCATCTCAGTTTAAATTAAGTTTATTAAAGTTCTCTATTTCTAAACATTTTTCAATCAAGAATGCTTATATGGCCACAACACTCTGCAGGGCATCTTTCTGTTATGAGTTTGTGTCTCTTTAATATTTGTAGGTCAATCATTTTCAGAGAGCGTTTGTGCTATTTTCTATCCATTGCCTTCAATACCATTTGCTGCTAATTTGTGGGGTGCTAGGAGAGGCTTATGAAGTTGACATAAAAAAATGGGAGCAAAGATCATGAGGTCATCACTGAGGTTTAACAAACAATGTTATTTTGTGTTGTTGACCAATAGGTCACCAATAAAAGGAGCAGTGTCAGGGAGAAATGCTTCTCGTGACAGCTGTTTACCAGACACAGAGGAGTTCCAGGAATGTACTGTCATAAGCAGATGGTGCAATTCGGTGGTGGGCAAGTTGTTGACCCAGGTACTCCTTTGTCTTGTAGATTTCTAAGAGACACAGCCAACTTCACTTTATTAGCCCCATTCTTCTCAGAAGATCTCTAATGCTTGCAAACACCAAGTGCAGGCTCCTGGTATCTCATTAGAGACATTTGAGAGTCGGTGGGAAGACTGGCAAATGTGAAAGCAAATAGAATGTCTCTCCCTTGCAACTTGAAGTCACCTCCTTTCTTTAAGCAAGGCAAGTGGATTTGGTGAAGCGCTTTTCCGTGGTTGATGGGAAGAGGGAGCAGTTTTTATTTTTCTTCAGTGACTCAAATGAACACATCAGATTTGAAGGTCAGTGTCTCGGTGGCTCTGTGCAGTAACTGACTTGGTTTCCCTAGTCCTAGGAGCAATCCTATGGGCTCTAGAAATGTTCAAGGTGGCCTCAGAATGGAGGCCTCCTTTGTTGGCAGCTATAGTCTCCCCTTACAGGAGGAGTCTGCCCTGATGCCATGTCACTGCGTTTCCTCTCACCTTCTCTCTCCCACTTTGTTCTCTCTTCCCAAACTCTCTTCAGGTGGAATATGCTGTGAAGGGGAAAATTGCATCGCTACAGCAAGAGCACAAGTGCCCATCTCTCTTACCCTGACCAAACTGCCAGACTCTAGCCGAAACTTATAGGTGGGTTTTGTTGCCACTCAACAAAGCTATTACCTTTATTTTACCACTGATGAGAGCAGGGTGAGGAGGGTCAGGGAAACAGCTTGGTGGAGAGGAAAGAGTGACGTCCTAGGAGTCTGGCGATGAGCCTTCTTGTTCCATTGCTGCTGCAGCCCTTCAGACCACTTTGAGCCACTAAGTTATGGTCTCTGAAGGGTGAGGCTGTAAGTCCCATGTAGGTATGCAATTTTGTCCTTTCCAAACATGTAAGATCACAGCAGAGATAAGGAATAGGTTTTTCACGATGGCTTCACACTAAAGAGCAAAGAGACCGTCTGAGTGTTCCCGCAGGTAAGGGTCTTGAGTGCCAGATGCTATTCTAGTTCATTTCTGGTGATTATAGCTCCCGCCAAGAGGCAGCCCTATCACTGGAATGTCCCTGATCGTCTTGTCCTCATCAGTCAGCACTCAACCTGACTCAACCATTGTCCTTACGGATTTCTTGCCAGTGAGAATTCACTTAGCATTTTAATTCATTAATTTGCTGCTGCAGAGCCAAAGCTGCCTGGGAGGTAACCACTCCAGATGCCAAGGCACTAAGAGATCGCTGTCTGAAGAGTTTATTGGGTAATGAAATTTAAAAAAATGCAAATACCAGATGTACAAGGTAATGCTTTTTTCTGATTGTCATTGTTAACTTCCCCAAAGATTGTAGCTGGAACATTTGTGGGAATGTAGGAGTATAAAATAGACTAGGGAAGAAATTACAGGATTGCCACAGAAGCCACTGCTTAATTGGTAAGGCTACATGGGAGTCCAAAGCCAGCCATTCTTATAAAGTAGCTCTCATTCAGGTAGAGTTATATTCATTTTTTCTTAACCATCAAAACTTAAGGAATGAGGCAGGGAAGCACATGCATATAGTGCAGGAATATAAACCCAAGAGCACCAGATGGAAATGTGCAAAAAACAATAGAAAGTCAATAAAAAGTAATTTGTTTATTTTTTAAGGAGGAAAAGGGAAAACTATGATTTTGGATATTGAGTGGCATACACACCTTCCTTCCCTCTTTAAATAGATAAGAAATTGACAATGGTATTCTTTCTTTTGTGGCTATTCCTCTAACCTTCTTTTAAATTTTATGGTCATTATAAAAACAACTACACAAAAAATTTACAAAGAGATTTTTTATCCATGACCTGATGTGATCAACATAGACGGTTGTGAGGTGGGCAGAAACGGTCTCATTATCCCCATGTTAGAGATAAGAACACACAGCACCTGGGTGGCTCAGTTAAGCATTTGACTGTTGATTTTGGCTCAGGTCATGATCTCCTACTTCATGAGATTGAGCCCAGGTAGGGCTCCATGCTGAGTGTGGAGGCTGCTTGGGACTCTCCCTTTCTCTCTGTTCCCCCCTTGCTTGTACATAGAATAGACAAACCCAATAAAGCAAACCAAAAGACCACTAAATTAAGAATAAAAAAAAGAATGTAAAAGCAGATTCAAGCTATAGATAAAATGCAAATAAAAGGAGGAAAACATTAAAAACAAATAACATACAACAATACATGCAGAAATTTAATCATAAAAATATTCAAAGAAGCAATAGGACAAAGTAAAAAGAATTTAAAGTCACAAAGATATAGAAATCAAGACAGTTGCCAAATAAAAGGGAAAGGCCAAAAAAAAAAAAAAGCCGCCATCCCCCTCCCCCAAGTAAATAGCTAAGTCAAAAGAAATTAGAAAAGAAAGGTGGGTATAAAAGAGAGAAGTATTAAAATAAATAAATAGTAATAAAACATTTCATCTCAACCTAAATCTAAGGGACGATAAAAAGGACGGTAAAAATAAGTGGAGGTTTGAAACTCTGAGATAGAAGGAAGGTAAGAATGGTGAAAGAGGGGAGGGTGCCCCCAGCAGTGGAGGGCCATCCGGGGAGTCTCACTGCCTCGAAGTGTGAGGTCAGTGGCTCAGAGAGTCAGTGCCGAGTGGTTGGTTATGGCAGCCTCGAGGCAGCCCTCTCTTCTCAAAGCCCTACTTGGGACAAAAGATGGTACCCGAGGCCTGCATAACATAAAAAGGGGTGGCTTTTGGACATACTTTCTGTGTCTAGACATGCTGGGAGTGTAAAGAGCATAAAGAATTGTTCAGAGGGGAAGAAGAAAAAACTCAGAAGTGTGTTTCTCAAGTCATGGGATTGGGGGTTGTTCAGGACCTGGGGCATCAAAATGACAGATTCCTACTCACAGCAGGGTAGATGAGCCAGGAGTCTGCCTTCATAATGGGCACACAGGTGATTCTTACTATCAGGAGAATTTGGGCCAGTAGAGCCACTGGACAGCTTCATGCTTCAGAGCTGGGGTAGAGTGAGGAAGTCTGGGGGCTTAGTCCTACAGACGGAAAGCACAAGAATACGCAGGATTACATCCACAAATCTATCTATTCAAGGGGCTCCCAAGGCCAACACACACAGCAGTCACTGGTCTTCCTAACTGATGATGTGAATCATTCCCCAAGCATTGCCCGGCGGAGGGGGGCAGGCAGCTGGCTGAATCAGGATCCATGGGGTAAAGAGGGTAGGTTATATATTCATGTCATCGGGTGATTGATTGCTTCACCTGCTCCACTGACACCTTCTCTGCTTGTGCAGAACTACTTGTCCTTTTTGTGCCCGCATGCTCTTCATTCCTCTGTGCCTTTGCTCAGGCTGCTCCCTCTTACTGGAATGTCTCCCTCCCTTTTCCTGTCTCATAGTCTGGTAAGGGCCACCTCCTGCTGGCAGCCCTCCATAACCCTTCTCGTTGGTCCTCTAGCAATCCCTGCGTTCCTCTATCAGATACGAGGCTCTGCTGTTTTGGTACTGTCTCTGCGTGTTTGTATTCCTCCCCCGCTTTCCCCATAGCAAAAGGTGACTGCAGATCCTTCAGAGCAGAGAACATTTCTTCCTCAGCTGTTTCTGTTTTGGCATCCAATGTGGGCCTTGCGATGTAATAGGCGAGGGACAAATAAACGACTGCTTTTCTTCACACTAATGGTATGAGCTGGGTTTGCTTTAGTGGCTTGTCAAAAGTTTGATCATAGATGCTGCAAATACTTGAAAAATTAAGATGGGTTATACACCAGTAAAAATGTAAGAATACTATGATGATATTTTTGTAGTGCTCTGATACCTGAAGGTGGTAAGGGCAGCCTTATTAAGACCAACTGAACCAATGACTTTAACATATCCACATCAAACATTGCCATAAAACACAACGAAGAGCAAATGGGGTTCTTAGGGAAAACGTTTATAGTTACGTTTTCCGAATTTTGGGTCTGGGGCTTAGCAGGGCTTAGGGTGTGGAACTAGAACAAGGGGTCCAGTAACCCACGTGTATGCCACACATTGTTTGCAGACTAAACACATGACTCACGTGTCTTAGTACTTTTCTTTAAGTGAATGTGGCTTATAAAACACAGTTTCATTGGAAAGCGTTATTGAACGCCTCGCTGCCTTTCAGTTTCATAGGTGGTTGTGATGGGAGGTCATGGTATTTGAGAAGATTGGGAACAACAGGCAGATAAGGTGGCTGGGATGCAGTCAGCTGATCACCTCTGTGTTTTGCGATGTCTTCTACCTCACAGCATGTCCGCCGTGTGATGGAACTGCAGCCAGTGGAAGTGGCTGCAATTCTGCCCGAGTTTAACCACTGTTTGCCCCGATAAAGCCAGCAACCTAAGTCTAAATCACAGACACCAGGTGGGGCATCTGCTTTGCTCCTGGATGATGCTGGTCCCCCCACCCTTTTAAAAATATTTGTCCCATCAATTTTTGAGATGGTTAGTACATTCTATACTGGAAAAAAAAAAGTCTGGACTTTTATAAGCACTCTTTGAATACACTTTTTGAAAAACTCACTATGTTGTCCTTTCTGATCATTTTGCCTTGGACTGGTGGTAACTTTGGCATGCTCTGGTTTTTTGCTTGCTTGTTTTTTGTGTTTTGGCTTTTTTTCCTAAGGAGGAAGGATGAGATGAGGGGAAAGTCTCAGGTTAATCTGAAGGCTATGCTGATTCTTTCTGCTCCAGGAATGCCTTCTGGTCCTAAATTCTTTCATCTTCCCACTGCCATCTATTTTTGAGTTTAGTAATACAGGATAACCTGATCACAGAGATCACGGAGCACTAGGCGTAGGCCTGAAAAATCTGACCAGATCATAATGCTGCTAATCCATGTTTCCATGACGTCCTCTGTAAGTTCACTTTGAACTCTGGAAACCAAGATGGCCATTCTGGGGGAAGAGGTGACCCTCCATCACATTGTCGTCACAGAACGTGGACTTATTTGCTTATGGAAATATAAAAACATAGTGAAGCTGGTGATACTCAGTTTTAAAGAAAACCAAACCCTAACATGCCTTTTCCCATAAATTATGGAGAGGTCATTTTGAAATAACACCCTGGGCATTCCTTAGCACCTGTTTCACATTCTCCACCCATAGCGGGAACCAGTGCCTTGTTTCTTTTGTAAAGAACTTTAGGAATCTGCACCTAAGCACCATGGAATCCCAAAATGGCGTTGGTCCTGGAAAAGGTTCATTAAGACCTTGACCCTGGCTATTTAGCATGAATTACACATTATCCTTCAGCTTGACAGATTTGTGAAAAGACACAGAAAATACCAAAAGAACAAAAAACTTATTTCTTTGTTATATTGCCTCATATTACATCATTTCATTATCTTCTTCCTTTATTTTTAAATATGTTTCTTTTATTAAGGGAGCAGAAAAATACATAACTGAACAAATTGAAACTACAAGTGTGCCCTTTACAAGATTGAGTGAAACAATAAATTCATCAGAAGGCATGTTTCATATTCCTAAATGAAACTTCATGCAACAACATTCAGTGGCGCTGAATATATACAGATGTTGGAGCCTTCCTGGGCAGGCCTCAGAATTATCGTCACTTGGACAAATGATAAGAGCCAAATGTCATTAGGTTTTCTTGAAGCTGCTTTTGGCAGGGGGTACTTTTCCTGTTGTTCATTTCTTGTTTTAGAAAAAAAATGTCATTTTTAAACATTTAGACCAGAAAACAAAATGCAGAATCCTCCTCCCACTTCCAATAACTCCGCAATACCAATAGCTTAAAATGGATCGTTATTGGTATAAACGTAAGAGTTTTGAAATGCTGCTTTTCGCAGGTTCTGTAAACCAGTCTCTCCTCCAGCCTTGTGACTTGGCCTGTTAAGATGATTAATGGAGAAAGACAGTACAGCCAGGATCATAGTGTTTTCCATCCACAGTAGCCTTCCAGGAAAGAAAACCCATAGGGTTTTCTAATTTCTACATGAAAGCAAACTGATGCTTTTATGATACAAGCTTTGGACATAGCTTTTTGTTTTGATATTAAAAAGAAAATGACCATATAGTTCTATAACCTTTTTTAATTCCCAATCTCTGTTACTGTTTATTTTCATCCATTCATTAATTTATCCAATAAATGCATATACTATTTGCCAGCTATTCTTCAAAGTACTGGAGATAGGCCAATGAACAATGCAGATGCTGATAAGTACTGTGAAAAGCAATAAGGCCTAAAATGAGTGGGTGATTAGAGATTATATAGGTCTCTGACAGTAAAAGAGTATGTGTGCAGGGACCTAAAGGAAAGGAGAAGCAAGTCATGCAGAGGTATGGGGGAAGAGGTTTCTAGACAAGAAGCAGCCAGGACAAAGATCCTGAGACAAGAGCATGCTTTGAGGGTGTTCTGGATAAAGGAAGGGCAGTGTGGAGGAGCAAATGAACTAGAAAAATAGCAGATGAGGTTGGAGAAGTGGTAGTAGTGGTAGAGATGGGGCAAAGGGTGGGTCAGATTTATTAGGGCTTTATAGCTATGGTAGGGACACTGCCACTTTGAGTGAGATGGGAAGGCATGGCGGACACGAGCAGAAAAGTGGCATGACCTGTACGTGTTTTATGTCATCCCAGGCAAGATGTGGCATGGACTCATATATCCATGGGCTG
Organism: Crocuta crocuta; assembly: GCF_008692635.1. NCBI lineage: Eukaryota > Metazoa > Chordata > Mammalia > Carnivora > Hyaenidae > Crocuta > Crocuta crocuta. The sequence goes on from NW_027530001.1 coordinate 1,726,246, forward strand.
TGGATGCATTCTGAAGCTAGGAAAACATATATATTCCCCTCCCCCAATGGATTGTATGTGGTATGTGAAAGATAACACTTAAGGGAAACTATACAATTTTCCAGTCTGGAAGAATGGAGTGTAGATTACTGACACAGAACATACTGTACTGGGAGCAGCTTGTTGAGTTGGGGTGCAAATGAGTTGAGTTTGGACATGTTGAGTTGGAGATGCCAACTACAGATCCAAATGAAGATATTAGCAAGTTAGACTAGACCTCTGGCATTCAGGAAAGAGGTTAGGGCTGGAGTTAGAAATGTGGGTGTTTTGGTGTACAGATGGTGTCTAGAGCTGCAGCACTGGAAACATGCCAGTTCTGGGCACTCCAGGGACTTGGCAAAGGAGGCTAAGAAGGAGTGGTCAGAGACATGAGGGAACATGAGGGATATTCCAGAGCTGAGAAAGTATTTCAGAAACGTAGGTGTTGTTAACTATGTTAAAGACTGCAGAGAAGTCAAAAGCATGAAGCCAGAGACCTAAGCTTTGCATTTGACAGCATGGAGATACATTGTTCTTAGCAATGGCTACTATGGTGGGGAAGAGAGCCTGATTTAAGTTTGTTCAAAAGACCAAAGAACCAGAGGACTGAAAACAGTAAGTTTACATAATTCCCTCTGAGGAGTTTTTCTGTGAAGAGGAGCAGATAAATAAGATGGTGGTTAGGCAGGGTAAGGGGGCCAAGGTGTTTTATAAGACAAGAGGTAGCAGCATGAATGTAGTGAAATCCTCCAATGGGATGGGGGAAAATGGTGGTGTAGGAAAGGGAGCAGGTGAGGTAGGATGTTGGGGCAGTGGCCTTTACTTGGTGAGATTGGAGGGGACCTACCCAGAGCAAATAGGAAGAACTGCTTGCTATGAATTAAGGAGGCAGTATAGTAATTTTTAATGTTTCACTGCGCAAGACCAGGAAGCAGAGAAACCAGTGTATTTATAGGATTATCTAAGTGGATATTAAATCACCAAAGGTTAAGAAAGGGTCGTGTTGGGGGGCGCCTGGGTGGCTTAGTCGGTTAAGTGTCCGACTTTCGCTTAGGTCATGATCTCGCAGTTCGTGGGTTCGAGCCCCGCGTCGGGCTCTGTGCTGGCTGCCAGCTCGGAGCCTGGAGCCTGTTTCAGTCTGTGACTCCCTCTCTCTCTGACCCTCCCCTGCTCATGCTGTCTCTCTCTCTCTCTCCTAGAAATAAATAAAACATAAAAAAAAAAAAAAAGAAAGGGTGGTGTTGGGTACAGTGACAGTGAGTCAAAACTCAAAATACTTAAGCAATGAGAGGGGGTGATGGAAGGTAAATAGGGACTTTGTAGGTTGATGGCAAGAGCTTCAAAACACTGAGTGTTTAGAAGGGATGGGTAACAGTCTGGAAGTGGCAATGAGGGACAAGCAGGCATCCTACTACTATTAATGTTTTATTACTCACATTTTGATAGTGATAACATAATATATTCCAAGGCATGGCATTGAACTCTATGGGAAAACCTTGGCTTAGAATCTACCAAATCATTCTTAATCACTCAGACAATGATAGACAACAAACCAAAGGCTTTTTGTATGCAGGAAAAGAAATACTGAAAAGCAAAAGGCTCAGGCTAGAAAATATGCCAAGAATATTTTCTTTTATACCCTAACACAGGTGAGGCTTACCCAGTTTCAGTGTATTTTTGACAATTTAAAACACTTTAGAAAACAGGAGATTTAAACCATGTAGACATTTGTAGGCATAGCAAAATGACAGTCTCCCTTCCTGACCCTGGATATTTGGAATCTCTACAGTTCTGCTGACATTGTAAATAAGACAGGTAAAATGCACAAAAGTAGTTTCACAACATCCAATTTTAAAGTTCACCCAAGCTGTCACTTTTCCCCCCTGCTGTGATTTCTTGCTGTCACCTAACATTTGAAATTCTGATTCAGGGTCATAACTAAGGTTTTAAAACAAGGCATAATACAGTATTATTATTCCTTAACACTAATCCCCCGGGGAAGAGATTGAGAGGAATGGGCAGCTGGGGCATGGATATTTGCCATTTACAAATAATGAATCATTGCTGGAAATGAAGACTCACCTCTCCACCAGCCTCTGCTCAGCCTCAATAGTGCAATGTAATGCGGTGATGATAAAAACAAACCATCGACATCAAACCCTATCATGCAAGGTGAGTTAGTTTGAAGATACCTACCCCAAACCCCAAATCTGTAATCTTTAGAACATTTCTATTTTTAACTGTGTGTTTTAGTCTTCATCCAAATGTTTGGCATCATGGAAACGGAGTCTAAGATTTTGATCCCGATTTGAAATATCCCAAAAACATATCCAGGGATTTTTGTTTTAAAAATGCTTTTTACGGGGACTTTAGCTTCGGTGCATTCTGGCACCTCCTGAAATGCAGGCTTGGAAGGCTAAAGTTCACACCAGAGTGTCATGGTCTCATACTGTTTAACACTATGCAATTAAAAAAAATGTTCTAGTGGTCTGTGGAAAAATTCCCAGAACATACAGCGTGAAAAACAACACTAGAAAATGCTTAGTAGAAACGCACAAATGGTCGGTGTTGAACCTGAAAGTTCTCAAGCTCTAGCTCTTCTGAAAAGGGCTCAGTTTATACCGTTTTGAGACCCCTGAAAGAACAGTGCATCTTTGGATTCCTGATGCCACTATACTGACCAGAGCCAAAGTGTAGTAGCACTTGAGAAATATTGGCTGGTCAGTGAAATCACGCTTAGTCTTTTGGGTTTTATGTTGTAGCTACGTAGTCTCAAGGGAGAGGCCAGTTATAGATTGGTTTGCTGTGCTTTGATTTGGTTAGATTGTTTGAGACATGAACTGAAAAGGTAATTAATAATTCACAGACACTGTTGAGATGGCCAGATCATAGTTTCAGAAAGGATTCTGGAGTACCAGGGGCTTGACAGGATGATTCAGGATTGTTATCAGTGGATTGTGGATATTCTCCTGTTCTCCTCCATTGGGTTAAAAAAGTTTTATTTTCTTTCTTAAAAATAACGAAGGACATCTCATATCTTAAAGCAATCAGCACAAACGCAAGTGATGCCGTTCAAGCAGACTTTCAAAGACAGCACACACTATTAACACAAAGAGCTCTTCCACATTCTAAGAATACATTGATGGGAACTGGTACACATAATAGTAGAGAAAAAAAATTTTTTTTAGCTTCATGGGATGGGAGGTCAGGCTTCAGGCACTTCTTTGTCTGGCTATGGACAAAACCAAAAGAGCTCTGACCTGAATGTCACATCTCTTTCTAATCTACCACACGAGGGACCAGAGACACCAATTACCAATGAGTCACAAGAGCAGACAGAAAACTGTTAGTAGGTCTTGACAACCAGGAATGAAGATGCTTTTTAAAAATGTGTGCTTGGTGCCAAGTATGTAAGACGTGTACCTTAGAAGCAATGCCATTGCGTTAAGAAAAATGGAATTCCTGTCCAAGTGGCCTTGTGGGATTTCATCTGTGCCATCATCTATACTGGTGAAATAGCTCTAGGTCTTCTGGAAGCATCGTTTAAAAGTCTTCAAGAAAAACCATGAGAGATACATAGGCAGAACCATTAATTTTATGTGGAATTTAGTGCAAGCTGTCTTCATTTATCTTGTGTGTACTGGCAGTGGTCAGAATGCAACTGCCCTGGGGAGGACTCTCACCATTTGAACTGAGCTCCTAGTGGTCATCTGTTTCTACCACCCACTGGATGCAGGAATCCATACACAGGTTCCCTGACTGGCCCCCTAGAATGATGGCCACCTGCTGGAACCTGGGCCAAGACTGCAGCAAGGCAGGCTCAGGGGATTTAGCATATGATTATCAATTTAGAGCAACAAGGACCAAAAAGATCTAGTAAAACTTACTTTGGGGGGAAGGCTCAGTTTCTTTTTGTATAACAAAAATAAAATGAGCCAATTCTACTGACAAAATGCCCTATGGGAAGAACCAAAACTAAAAACTGAAACTAGCTGGTTTCAAAACTAAAGAAATTTTTATTAAAACGCTATTAACATGAATGAAAAGCACAATCCACCCCCCTGTACCCTCCCCCCCCGAAAAAAAAAAGGAAGAAGAAAGAAAAAAAAAAGGAAAAAGAAAAGAAAAAAAAAGAGGAAAAAAGGGAAAAAGGTCGGGGAGGGAAAGAAAGCAAACCAGAAAGGTGGAGATTGTTATGAGCCATAAGAATAGTATCTGAAATACTCTGCATGACACAGTGGGTCTCCATGTGTCAGGGCCTGTCCTGATGGAAGAAAATGTATTCTTGAAGATAAAAGCTTCCAGGAATTCCCTAGGTATCTGCTAAGAAACACAGCTTTGGTAGGGGACCTTTTAAATTTAGTTTTGCCTTGTACTCAGTGTAAAATATTTGTACAAAAATATAGAAGGCATGGCTTGATGTTTAACGTCTGTGTTTTATTGTTGTTGGCACCAGAAAAAGCTCATGTTCTATGTTATGTCACTGTACATACTGTAAACAAGACTGCATTAATATTGTTTTATGAGTTTTTGTTTCAATGACTCTAGATTTTAAAAAATACATTCACAAACTACCTTATGTTTAAACACAATGATTCCCTTTTATTTCTTAACTGTACCCAAAATCCCACAATAAAAAAATCATTTAAAGCTGTGTGTTTCGAACTGATTACTTAGAAATAAAAACAAAACATAACATAAAAACAAAGATCAGTTTGCAACATAATTTAAAGAAGCTTCTGGTTCAGAATACCACAGCAGCAATATAAAGAGCTGGTGGCAATCGCATTTGGGGATGAGACCCAAATCAATATATTTTGTCCACATTGGCATCCAATTACAGTAGTTGCTAGATTCAGTCCAAAAGGTTATTGCTGAATTTGTTGCATGGAATTTGTGAAGATAGGATTGTTCAGCAGCAGAACCACAGGAATAAAAATGAGAACAGGGGGATTTCATCGCTTTTGAGAGCTAAAGGGACCACGGTGAGGACATCTTGGTGATCACCTGAAGATAGTCCTCAATTCCATCCTCGTGTGTTACCTGTTTAGAATAAAGGCAAATGATAACCACCTTTACAGGAGGGGCAGAATCATCTCCTTCAGAAACTGGAATAATTCCCCATGCCCTTACCCTGTTTACCCAAACCACCAGATTGAGATGGCTCCATTTTCCTAACGTGTATATCGTTCTCATTAATAGTACATCAGCTGCTAATGTATTTAGGCAAAATCAGTAGGATCACAGACTTTAAAAAGAAAATCTGTTTACATTAATTGTTTTCTTCAGAAATAAGCCACATTTGTTCTGTTGTTGTTGTTGTTGGCTTTTGTTTGTTTGTTTAATTTTTCCAGAAGAACAATTTGGTCAACTACTGTTTTGTTTTAAAAAAATTAAATACACCTGAGATTGCCAGCTGAGCTCTCTATATGCCTCCTGGAGATAACACTGCTGTGATGAACAGTGAAACAAAACAAACAAAACGAGGTAGGTTAAAACAGGAAGCGCAACACAGATTGTTTTGCAACACCTCGATACCACAGGCGGCCATGCTTGTAGCTTTGGAAAAAAAACCCCAGACAGTCACGTAAAAGTTCAAATCATCTGAGTAAGAGTTTATAAGGACACAAGTCAACCTGAACTAAATACATACATATCTCTGCACAAATGTTGTTTACCGTATGTTGGATAATTTGGAGGAAGGTAAAATGATCAGGGTCTCAGAAATTTGGCCAAAGCCTTGCTTTTAAGTTCTATCAACTCTGAACAAGTGGTGCCCGCTGTGTCTCTGGCGGGCTTGGTAGTCTCGTCCCTTCACTCACCAACCCAGAGAGAACACAGGCAGCTCAGAAACATGTATTATTATTTTTTTCCAGTCATAGTTTTCATCTTGAGAAAGTGGCACCCTCAGGAGAAAGCTGGGAATGACCAGAGCTTGGATGTCATTCACTCCCCAATTCCCAGAAAGAACTCGACAATGTCTCACTCCTAATGAAGCCCAAAGCACGTGACCTCTTAGCTGGAGGCTTTGTGCATTAAAAAAAAGAATGTGTATATATATATATATATCCATATATATATATATATATATATACACATAAATTTCTTTTTAGTTTGTTTCCCAGAAGCTCTTTTTGTCTGACCCCATCAGTCATCCCATCTTTTGCCCTGATCTGTTGCATAATAGCTGAGGGAAAGTTGTGTTATGGAGTCCCTCACTCGTTAGAGCCAACTCGACTCAATGGCACTACTATCCCATTCCATACATTCCATTCTGTACAGGGCCATATAAAAATGGGCCTGTCAGACTCACAAAAATGGTAGTTGATTTTATTAGTCTAAGGCTAGTAGTTTAGCCATTTAAAATCTATTTCCCCAAAGAGGGGAAAACTAGTATTTTTCTTCTCTTTTAAAAATTCATTAGCCAGTTGCTATCAAAAAGCAACCTTTTGGGTTGGTGAAGGCAAAAGAGTTCTAAAATTACCCCACTATGCAATTATGGCCTTCAGCGTAAGGAGATAAGGTACATTTATTGTGCTGTCTCTCACCATTTGAAATTGGAAATTTTACAACATCCCGTATTCTTAAAGCTAGCAGGCAGATGGAATTAAAAAACAGACTCATTTTCTTGGTATGCATTCTCTCCCCATTCTTACAAAGTAAGGGGTAAAGAAAAAAGGTAACAAAACAAAACAAAACTCAAAATCCACCATAACACAGCTGAATCATAAGAGCACACAATATTTGTTTCTATCCCTAACTCCGAAGGGCACATGGTCCATTTCTGTCCACAGACAAGGCAGCATTCTTGGGGGAGCTCCTGGAAATTCCTGCCACCTTTTTCTCTCCTTCTCAACCAGGCTGCAACACTGAAAGATGGACTGTGGGCTGTACTGGGACAGGTAGAGGGAGAGGAAAAGGGGAAAGCGGGATGTTCAACCAAGCCTTCTGATTCGGCCTCTAGACTGGCATAAGTCCACATGAGTTATGTTCTTTTTAATTAGAAATAACGCCATGAAGATAAGTGCCAAGTGCTCTTCTGTTACCAGTTCATCATGGAATTTCTGTTGAGGGTCATGAAAAACACTTGGCTACTTCCTCCAGATCGCACGGATGCAAAAAATACCTGTTTGAAATTAAAAAGAAGTTAGTTCAACTGAATGGTTTCTTTTCCTCTTTTCTTCAACCGTCCATCCATTTTCTCTCACATGTCCTATCCTTGCCATGTGTCAGCTCTTAAGACTGAACGGCTGGTGTTTATAAAGTGCCTTTTAATACAGTGCATCCTCTGTAAACACTCCTGACTTTATTACTATGATTGTTACTATTGGTACTGGCCTTCGGGAACATGGGAGGGGCTACATATTGATTTGCAACACCCCTTAGGATGTTTATGTTTTAAAAGGGAGTTTCATGCTAGGGAATGTGCTAGATTTCTGGCCTAGGACACAACAGGTCTTTTGTTAATGTCTGGAAAGCCACAGAGACTTTCTCCCATTCTGACAAGAGAGCAGACTTTGGGGCTCAAGAGAATCTTTTCAAATTCGCAAAATCAAGGGGAGGTAATTTGGGGGCCTACTGACTACTATACAATCTCAGTTCTCAATTTTTAAAGTTACGGGAAAAAATATGATGTGGTCAGATAGGATAAGGTATTTAATGCCTATTCATTTGGTATGCCAGGAGTTAACTCTTGGCTTGTCTGCTGGTGCAGGCATATCCTAGGCCAAAGGAGATAATGGCATTAACAGACCCATAGTTCATTAGATCTGGGTCTGTTAAATTATTTTATCAAACAACTAAGAGAAGTGAGCAAGATCTGGGTTATTGCTTGATTGAATGTCAGTGAACCACTGCCCGAGCTAAATACTATTCTGGGCTGTGGCCTAGCCCTTCATTCAGCCAACACCAAACTTTGGTCCAAGGCATTTACTTTTGTCACTAGTGTAAAGTCTCTGCTATTTCATTGCCACAGCTCCTTCAGAAGAATGCTGTCTCTCCCAACAACTTCTTAAGAAGTTCTGTGGAAATGCTTGGCATTCAGCTAAAGCTATATATGTAAGTACAGCTACTGTTTAGGGTCAATGAATCAAACTGTGGAAGCACAGAGGGCCCATGGAAACACAATGGGGGGAAAAAGGGTTGCTGTTCTCTCCAGGTTGTGTACACCCTGGGCTCTAAACCTTGGGCCCCAGATACTGGTGTTGTCCCAGCCAGCTCTTGAGGGCATGGGCATGGCTGGAAACCGGCTTGCTGGGGTGGGTCTTCAATGAACTGGAGTGTGGTGGTCTACGCCCAGGTCACTCCTAGTCTTATGATCCCCAGTGACTGGGTTGGGGCTGGAGTTTTGCCAGGGGTCAGGTCTGCTTCCTGGCATACTCTGGTAAGGCCCCGGAACCATCCTCGCCACCCACAACTACTGTCTACCCAGGCCACACCAGGTCAGAGTATTTGGCCAGGGTCGGAGATAGTCTAGACTCACACTCCCAGGGTCAGACTGAGACCAATCTGGCTTCTGGGGTACCAGGGTGGACCAACAGATGTACACCTGTTCAACCCATCACATTCTTTACTACAAGTGTTTATGCCTGCTGTTTGGGGGATAGCATTTCTAAGTTGGCCATAGTCACAAAGGATGAATTCACAAATGAGCACAGCTTAACCACTAATACTAAGAAATGGGGGCTGGTCTACAGGGAGGGCAAGGGAGAAGAAGCGTTGCCTCAAAACACTTTTCTGAGGTGACTGATCATGCCAGACGGACTCCACCAACGTCACTGCAAAACAGTCCCCCTATGACACTTCAGAAGAAACATGGCTGGAATGACACAGGACATGGCACTAGTTGAGTTTGTGATGGTGCATTCCTTAAGGAATGGGTGACAGTTTTTAAAAGTTTATATATATATACATGTCCAATGTATTACATTTAAAAGTGGATATAATGTGATGAGTTAGGTTCCCATGGTGACTTTGTGACAAGTCTAAAAGTGGAGTGTAAAGTTGACCCTGGGTGAATGATTAACGATGGGCCAACCTTTCCAAGTGCTTAGGAGAATTTGGGATGTGTGCTGAGTCATCACAAGGCCTGCAGGCCACAAAAGTTACTATGGGTTTACAAGAAATTTTTGGAAGTTTTAATGTCTTTTTTAATATGTGAATACTATATTTTGAGGGTTCATGTGAATCAAACCAAATAATGCCATTTGAAGATAATATTGATTGTTTAACACAGATGTGATTCAAATCAGTATAAAGGAAAATGAAGGTTTCACAGGTACCTGGTGGTCTCTTAAAATGCAAACACTAATGCAAATGTTGAAACGGATTTACCTTATCATTTCTTTCACATAGAAACTTTAACCTTTGAGCTCGCTTATGCATAAATACTCCATCCAAATGTCCTGTTTCCACTGACCGGATCTCAATAGCTTTCTCGCCCCAGCCCATTATCTGATTGGAATGAATGTAGGCTGTCAAAAGGAATTTCCAAAACTGCATTAAAAACATTAGATGGGCAATAACTCACAGCATCTGTTCACATCTTAACCACAAAAATGACAAACGACTTGAGATAAACAGACAAAGCAAGTCTTACAAGTGTTATTCACAGACTTTTTTTTTTTTTTGTGGGATCAAATGGTTGTTTCACATTTCTTGACTTTTGTTTCATTTGGGGGGTGTAACTGCTGAAGGAGATAAGGAATGGTTAACCTACCCACAGACGTGGGCATTTCTCCCCATTGGAGCACCACATCCTTAGTTATCCGGCCATAGGTGTTTACATACACCCCCTCATCCTCATAGCAAACAAGCATTTCCATTCCATCTGTTTTAGGCAAGATGACAATGGCATGAGGAGTGATATTGCCCTGAATCTAGGAGACAAAGAAAGGCCAGGCATTATTCTTTTTAAAACAATAAGACAGCACCTTGACTATTAATCTCTAAGAATTATAAAAATGAATCCCTCCCCCACCCCCATTTTCATTCTAGAGACTGGCATTTTGCTTTGCTTTGCTTCATTTAACCACTGACCTGTCAAATACCCCAGTATACAAATACAAACTTAGGCACTAGGTTGAGAATCCAGTTCTTTGTTCCTAAAAGCAACTACAACTATGCAACACCTACTATGTGCCAAGCACTGGGCTCTTTACATGCCTAATTCCTAGACCTTAGGACAGCTCCCCACGGTAGATATCTTTATAGACAAGGCAGCTTCATGTCAGAGGGGTTATGTAAATTGACCATAGCTGCACTAATATTTGGTGGCAAAACTGGGATTTAATCACCTGTCTCATGGATCAAATGAGACATTAAAACTCATATGTTTTCTATCTACTTCTAAAAAAGATGAGGGGAACAAACACCAGCCGAATCTAATGGGAACAGCATAAACAGGGTCAAAGTGTGGGACCCAACAGCCACCTACCAAATAGGCTATGAGCATACAACACAGACTGTTTATCTGGGTGACTAAATAACAGAATAATCCAAATTAATGGCTTGTTTAGAAAAAAAATTTCCCCAAGCTGGGGATGTCATGGCAGTCCAGTAGTTGCCTGGCCAGGTAGATGAGAGGACCCAGGATGATCACAGTGAGGCCCCCATCACCTCACAGGGAATATGAGCTGTGAGTCCTGGGTACACCTGCACATACCTGTGTGGAAAGCTCGGACGCAGCAATGAACGCTGCCTGTGTGCGTGTGAAACAGTGTGTGCGTGTCATGTACTGAAACAACTTTTTCACTTGTGCTTCTTTGCAGTGAAGTCTTTAAACTCTCAAAATACCAATCAGCAACAGATCAGGCCTCTGACTTTCCTGACAGTGTCTAAGGTACATTAGCCTTGGGATTACGTACAGGAAACACAACTTGCACCATACCAATCCTAATAAGTGAAACCATGTGCAGTATTTCTGTTTGAAAGTCAGGTTTTAGGCAACGTGTCAGGATTGCAATATTAATACTACAATTTGCAGGGGCATATGTCAAGTACCTTAGAGGTACTGCCTCATTTAATGCTGATGATAACCCTCTGCAATAGGTCCTTTTATCGCCATTTTACAGATATGAAAGCCAAGGGTTGGAGGGACTGTCTAGTGTGCCCATTACTGCACAGTGAATACATGCTAAGCCAGGATGCACTTCTGGGATGCTAAGCCGGGATCTAGCATCTGATTCCACTATATGATGTTCTCCGCAAGTTGAAGAGAGCAACAAAGCACAAAGGGGCCACTGACTTCCCACATAAAATGAGCCCATCTCCCTTCAAAAACTGCAAATAGGAACACATCTACTACACTTTTGCTTAAAAAACACAATTTATTCCCCTGAAGGAAAAATATCACCTGCATTTTAATCTGAAGTCCAACAAGACAACATGTCTAATACATGGCAAAGAACTGCTGTTATGTGCTACTCAGTTTCAAGCAGTCATAAAAATTAATTAAATTCACATGTTATGTATTAAAAGCATTGTCTATTTAGTGGAGGCTAAAAGTTCATCTGCTTTACCTATTAGTAAAAATTAGCAGGACTTCTGCTAAAAATGTACGAGAGCAAATCTCTTTCTACATGAACGTTGTTGTACACAGAGCCTGGACAGTGGGCTCCCAGGTACTTACATGAGATGGTATGTAGATATCATAAGAGTTTCCTGAATCAACATCAATTACATGGAAACCAGTGTGTGAACCAAAAATAACCTTTAATCTTTGACCTTCTTCTACTGTGAGATCAACAAGCAGTGGCTTGTGCTGGAGATCTGCAAAAGACTTTAAAAAGCACCCCATGAGTGTCCACATCGTTCAAAGAGGTTATCTGAATAATTTTTTCTTTTAGCCACAGGCTGGTAGAAGTTAATATCTGATTCTCTTACATTGAAAAGCCCAGAGATCTCTCTTTCAGCTTTAGATCTATTCCTATTCTAGCTCTAGGAGGAAGTGTCTAGCATCCATTTGTGGCCCCGTCTCTACCCCTCGTTCTCTAGGGCAGAGAAATGGTTTACTATTGTCAATTTTGATAGTGTCGTTCTACTTTAAAATTTGGCATCTGGGTGCTGCTGTTTCTTCCTGTTTATTTCTGGCCTTTTCCTTCTGGGGAAGGTCCAGCCACCTCTCTCTGGCTCCTTTCCTCCACCATGGAACAGCCGGGCCCGCACATGACCATTACCCTTTCAGAGACAGCCTGGGGTAGGCAGCTGGGCAGCTCCGTGCCTAGTCTGCTGAGGATTAATGGGCATACTCTGGTTCTGCTTTTCCCTCAGTGAGTGAGTGAGTGAGTATCAGACTGGCACCTTCTTTAAACTTACTGTTGACACCTGAGACTTAGGTTTGGGCAACAAAGCAGGTGGCACAGGTGTGGGAGGAAGCTGGAACATCCCAAGGCTCATGACTTACGTTGGCTAGTTGGGCTCAACCAGGAAGGAAAAAAGAGACCTCCAGCCAAATTTATCAAGCTTCCATGTGTTTGAATCTACAGCCCAAGCCCCAACGAGCTGTCAAGCATTCCTCTGTTTTCTTTTGCCATTATTTCGGCATAGTCCCTGTTTACTGGGCTTTGACGTCTGGGAGAGACTTTGTGAAAACCACAAGTGCCTCAGCTAGATGGCCCTCTTTCTTCACCTTTTGATAAAGGAGTCTCTGAGTAGGGGAGGCCCTGGCGTCTTCTCCTGCCAGCTCCAGTCCTTGTCTTTGCACTGGCCTCCGTATGTAAGGGCTCGGCGCCACAGCTAGCATTTTGCATTTTGCACCCTCTCCCGCATTTTGGCTGGTAAAGTGATGGCAGTAACTTCCCGACCTGACTGGGAATGGGGACTCTGACTGAAAAGCTTTTGTGGACAGAGCTTTTGGCAGAACAGTGGCACCGCTTTGGCTTATTTAGGAGTTATCCCTTAAGCGTTATTACATTCCAAAAAGGTCTCTCCATGAAAGTGGGGTTATGGAGGGGAGCCCATTTCCATGGATGTACCTGTCTTCCTGAGCACATCGCAAATGAGCCCCTTGCACTAATGGAAAAAGACAGGAATGGGGTGATTCAGCCCCAAAGAGCGCTTCCTAATGTTTCCAAGCAGCTTCTGCCCTTACATGGCGTAAGTGGCGAGAAAGAATACATAAAGGGTCAAAGGGAGACAACAGTCACAAGGATGGGGAGAAAAATGAGGGGCAACGCGCTATAAAGAAAGCGAGAGACACCAGGAGACAGAGACAAGGAGCAGAAGATAAATTCACATGGGCTGTGGATAAAACTCTGCGGCTCTGTAAATATCAGAGTGCCTGCAAGTACTGGTCCCTCCAGCCTCTGGGGGCGCGGGGGGGGGGTCATCTTTCACGAGCTGGAGTTCATGTTGCTAGCATAGCCTCATCACACTCTTGCACACGAGTGACCAATTCAACCATGGTGGGTACAGACTCGGATAAGGTCAAAAATGAAAAAGCAGAACGCAGAGAAGTCAAGCCGTTTCCTCATGTAACCATGTTCAGTATTCATTTCTGGGAAGTCCAATAACACTGGGGACATATGCGCATTATGTTAGTTTTAGGGATTTTACCCCAAAAGGCTTATAAGGATTACAAGATTTGGAGACACGATTCATCCTTGAGATCTGGTGCTGCCGTTGGTCTGCCCCTTTCAGATCACATATCAGAGAGCACCCGAGTTAGATGGCTTAATAATGAATCTCATTGCCTAACACCACAATTCATGCTTTGCCCAGTAACCATCCCATACTAAATGTCCCTGGGAGATGATGATTTGTTGACCTGAAATGAAGGAGGGCACTCTCCAATTTTTACCCCTTTCATCTATCCCCCACACCCAGTCAATTTTAATTTGACTAATTTTATAGCATTTATTAGTGCCTAGTCTTTGCTTTTGGAGTAATAAATCTATATTAAGAGTTCCTATACTTTTAAAAGGGGGTTATTATTATAGAAAAATTGGTACTGGTCGATGTGTAAGACAGATCACTTTGTTAACTGGTAGGAACCCAAAATTTTAAAAAAATCCCTTGTTTAGATAATCACATGCCCACTTACCTTAAATGCCATGAATTTATGATATGGTTTAGGGGCCCAAGCATATATCTCCACAGCATTCTTTAAGGCAATCACTAGGAATTTAATCCTTTCATATTTAACTGTAACAGAAAAATTATGAATTAAAAGAGTATACCATCTTATGCAGGTTTTTGCATCACTGAATGTGTAAGCCACAATAATGTAAGTATACATTATAATAATTGAGGGTGATGCTCTTGGTGTGAGATTTGCTCACAGATACAGAATGAACTTTCTTTAAAGTACTCAGTCTACAGAATACTGTGGCCTTTGGCTTTATACTGAAGGCTCTTCATCTGAAGGCTTAGAAATCTCTTTACTCACTAGGTCTAGATGTAAATTATTCATTGTAATAAGAATCTGCATAATAGTCTTCCTGTCCCCTTGCCTGGCTTTCACATTTATTTAGTTTTGAGAGACAGAGAATGAGTGGTGGAAGGGCAGAGAGATAAGGAGACACAGAGTCCAAAGCACGCTCCAGGCTCTGGGCAAACGTTCAACACAGAGCCCGATGCGGGGCTTGAACCCACGAACCGTGAGATCATGACCTGAGCCAAAGTCAGATGCTCAACTGACTGAGCCACCCAGGCGCCCCTTGCCTGGCTTTCATAGTCACCCACACGGAAGAAGCTGAGAGCTGGTATGGCCAAATGGTAGAAAGATTAGCAAATGGGTAGAGACACTAAGTTTGCCATTTGGTTATTATTTGAATTTGAATTCCAATTATTAGGAATTTAAAAGTGATTAATGCCTTTATAAAAAAGGCCCTAGAAAGATCCCTCTCTCCAGACACTACATGAGTCTGTAGCAAAAAGACAGCTGTTTATGAATGAGGAAGTGGCCCTCACCAGACACTGAGTCTACCAGCACCTTGATCTTGGACTTCCCAGCCTCCAGAATTGTGAGAAACAGATTCTTACTGTTCATGGTATTCTGCTGTAGCAACCTGAGCAGGCCAAGACAGTGCATGTGGCAGTTATTTGCTTTATAGAACATCTGGGCCAACAGAATAGTTGTCCTAAAGAAATTTGACAGCCCAGGGCAATGAACCTAATTCTTGCTCTCTGAGCTCTCCCCTTCTGTTTACATAGTCTTAAAAAGTCTGTTTACATAATCTTTAAAGCCTGAAAGTCTTTAATATACTTTCAACTACTTCTTCAGCCATTTATTTCCATATTTCTAAACAACATGTTTATAATGTTATTGATTTGTTTCATTATTGATATTATCTATCAGCCTGAGTATGGAAAGGATTTAGCCGATTAGAACTGTCTCCTCTCTGTACTTCTCTCTCTTAAACACACACATTTCTTCCCCCCCCCCCCCCCCCCCCCCCCCCCCCCCCCCCCCCCCCAAACAAAAAAAAANTTATTCTTGTTCACAGCTGACGCATAATAGTATGCCACAGTCACATTTCCTTTTTGGTTTTCTGTCATTTTTTCCCATTTCCTTATTGTCTATCTGTGAGCACATGTAGACTTCCTGCTGGTGCTGCAAATACCTTCAGTACAGTCAAACATGGCGGGGAATCTATTAGGGACATTTTATTTTTCCTGGGGGCACCCCTTTCGGAATGCTCCCTTGTCCCACCCTGCTTGGACTGACTTCTCTCTATGCCTATGGAGAGTTATCATCTAAATTTCCTTTACCATCGTTCTGGGCATTTTCTTCACCTTTTACCTGGATTCCTGGGTTTATTCCTTTATTTTGGTGGGACACATTGGTCAGTAGTTTCCTGGGAAATAGTGTATGGAACATGAATGTTTTAAGACCCTGCACATCTGAAGGTGTCTTTCATACAACATTCAAAATTGACTGGCAGTTTGATGGTGTGATGGTAAGCTCTTATGTGTCACCCTGACTGGCCACAAAGTGCCCAGATATTTGGTCAAACATTGTTCTGAGTTTGTCTGTGAGGGTTTTTCTGGATCATATTAACATCTGAGTGGACACACTGAGTAAACCAGGCTGCTCTCCCAATACGGATGGGCCTTATCCAATCAATTACAGACCTAAACAGCATAAAAAGATTGAGTGAGAAGACACCTCCTGCCTGACTACTGAGCTGGGACACTGGTCTTTTCTAGACTTCAGAATGGGATTCAAACACTGGCTCTCTTGCATCTCCAGTTTGCTGACTACAGAGCTTGGGACTTCTCAGCCTCCATAATTGTGTGAGGCAATTTCTTATAATAAACCTCTTTATATATGTGTATACATAGGTATATATGCAACATTTATATACTTATATACTTGTGTATATATTTGTATTTATATTTATATATGTATTTATATACCTCTTTATATATATATACATATATACATTTATGCACGTGTGTGTACATAAGTGTGTGTCCTCTTAGTTCAGTTTCTCTGGAGAACCCTGGTTAATACAGATGGTTTATAAAATACTAGTTGAAGGCTTTGTTCCATTTTCTAGTATTGCCACTAAATCTCAAGCCACCTAATTCTGTGCCTATTATATATAAAGTATTTATTTAAAAAAATTATAATCTGGATGCTTTAAGGACCTCCTCATTTCCTGGGTACTGACGTGTCATGTTACTATATCTTCCTGTGAATCTTTTTTTCATTCACTATACCAGGTACTCACTGAATCCTTTAAAAAATTTTTTAAATGCTTATTTAATTTTGAGAGAGAGAAAGAGAGAGAGAGAGAGAGAGACAGAGATCAAACAGGGGAGGGGCAGAGAGAGGGAGGGAGACACAGAACCTGAAGCAGGCTCCAGGCTCTGAGCTGTCAGCACAGAGCCCATTGTGGGGATTGAACTCACAAAACTGCGAGATTATGACCTGACCTGAAGTCAGATGCTTAACCAACTGAGCCACCCAGGTGCCCTTATGTGAATCTTTTAAATTTGGGATTTCAAGTCCTTATTCTAGAAATTTTCTTATATCCCTTTTTGATACTTTCCTCCCTTTCCATTTCTTATTTTCTCTTTTTCTTAAAACTCATGTTACTTAGATTTTGAAGCACGTGGACTGATCCTTTTACTTTCTTACCCTGAGGTTATTAAAGTTCCTTTAAAATCTTCTTCCACTCCTCATTATCTTTGTTTTGCCTACCATCCTTTCTGTTTAATTTCCCTTCCTGTTGGCGAATGTCCCCACATCAGTTACAGATGGGCTTACCCATTGCTTGGCTTCACGTGTGGGCGGTTAGATAGGAAGCTTTTTCATGGCACTTCAAATGTTAGTACCTGAACATCTTTTCTTTCTGGCTGTTTAGTTTCTCCAAAGACAAATCTTTCAATCTCTTCCTTGGGAATGTAAGTATGGCCGCCAACATTTTGGGAGCTAAACAGGGGAAGAAGGGGTGCATCTGTGTATGTGCGTGTGTAGCTCTTTGTCTGTCTGTCCTGGCAATGCCATATTCCCACAATTTAGATCAGCTGTGCCAACTTTGCATCCTCTGTTGCAGTGGGGGAGGACTTGCTGCTCATCACCCACCCAATAATCCTATTTTCAGTTTCTCCTTCCACCTCCATCTCAAATATACCTGGGGCCTCAGACCCTGGGCTTTCCTGGGTTCTGTTACGTGGTTAGATTGATGTTGATGCTGTTCTCCACTGCAGATGTAGAATTCAGCATTTCCTGGTCATCTAGGTTAGGTCCTCATCATTCAACTGTTCTTGTTCAGTTCTGTTGATATTTCTTGTTTGCTGGTCTCTCTTCTTCTGATCCCTTATCCTTGTGGGTTTATGGCATTTTTATTCCTTTACTGTTATTTTAATGAGTATTTAGAAGGGAGTGGACATAAATGTTTCAACTGGAACATAGGACTTTATTCTGAACGCACTCTTTGAGCTTCATCAATCTGAGGTTTTTGGAAATAACCCAAGTATACCTAAAGTTCCAACAACATCTTAGACTGGCAACAAATGCATCATCAATACCTGATAGGAAAAAGTGGAATAATTTCGACGGAGTAAACAGTTCCATGACTTGACACTTACCAACTTTGTAATGTATGCAGCCTTCCAAGTCCCCAACTGTGATCCAGCCTTGTTTCTTTTCTACTTCTGGGTCATTGTGCAGAATTCTGTTTCTTAACCATGAAAGATAGTAAACTCGTAGCTTATTCTTCTTTCCTGTTGAAATAGCAGAGCTCTAATTTCATGCCCCTATGACAGCTTTTTCTCTCAGTCCTTCCCCATCTCCATTTTATTTCTTTCATTTATTTTTATTTACAATTGTGTATGGTGTGAAGGCACAAAACCCAGTGTCCCCAGCATCATCAAGCGTTGTCTATGCCAAGACTTGTGATTAAAACCCTCCAAGTGTTTTGGACAAATAACCATTTTATAATTTGTCTTTACCTTCAGCTTGTTTCTTATTTGAGCAAGCTGCTCTTACTCTCTCTTCTCAATGCAAAGGGCAGTGTCAAGACCTAATTCTGTAACAGAATAATTGATCAGAGTTCCAGAACATTCTAGATCCAATTATATGAAGGTGTGTGGATAACTGGACATTTTAACGTGCTTACGTGTGACTGCCTTTCCCTCACCTTCTAATCTAATGACGTATGTTAATGGAGAACTTATTATTCACCTCCTCTATTACTTTAAAGGTGACAGCTGGTAGTAGTTTTATTTTACTTAACAACCACAACAAAAAGAATTTTATAAGGAGACAAGAAACAATGTTAATGAAGGCAACCTGGGCTCACAAGATAACTCTGGACACATTTATGATTCTGAGATCACTTACCAAACAAAAATAGGAGAATATAAGATGTGTACTTGGAAAAATACAAGGTTCCCTTTGGTAAAGCACTCTTGGGGTAAGGAATTCTGTGATAAGAAAATATCTTAAAAATGTTGATGAATACACAAGGAGAACAATTCAGTATACTCTATAAGATCATCTGAGTAGCAGCTAAGAAAATGTCCCTTGGGGTGGCTCTTTCTAAGTGATTAGACATTTAGGCCTGTAGGCTCTACTTCTTGAGTACTTATTTTCCATTGATTTCTCTTAGGCATCAAAAGATGTTTTATATTTACAGATGTGATAAATATAAGCAGAACATTTATTTATTTTTTTTAACTTTAAAAAAAAGTATTTATTTTTGAGAAAGAGAATGGGGGGAGGGGAAGAAAGCGAGGGAGACAGAGGATCTGAAGCAGGCTCTGTGATGAAAGCAGTGAGACCGATGCAGGGCTCAAATTCACGAACTTTGAGGTCATGACCTGAGCCTAAGTCACTTACTCAACCTACTGAGCCACCCAGGTGCCCTGAAAATTTATTTATTTATTACTATTATTTTTTAAGTTTATTTATTTATTTTGAAAGAGAGAGAGAGAGAGAGACAGTGAGAGAGAGAGAGAGCCTGTGTGTGTGAGTGGGGAAGAGAGAGGGAGAGAGAATCCTAAGCAGGCTCTGTGATATCAGTGCAGAGCCCAATGCCAGGCTTGGGCTGGCATCTGAGCCTTGACCTCATGACCTGAGCCGAAACCAAGAGTCAGAAGCTTAACAGACTAAGCTACCCAGGTGTTCCAGAAGAAAGCTTATTAAAGTATTGCACACTGGATTTGACAGGAGAATGCATTGATAAATTAAGAAAGTCACTGTGCAGTTACTGTTCCTTTTTAGAGCCAGACGCCCAGAGTTGATCTCAATGGCTAGGATGGGCAGAAAGGTCAGTGCTTCCTCCCTTCTATGCCAATGCAGATTGGAGGGCAGTTCCAGAATCATTTACTCCTGTTTTCATTTTCTCCTTTCCCGATCTACACTTCATGATAAGAGGAGATGGTTACGTTTTTTAAGAATGGGAATGTGTCACTAACAACATGATGAAGCCAGAATGTGAACTTTCTGGTATCATTTCCATTTTCGGTAGGTGAGTGACAGCTGTACAGTTTTAAATTTGATTTGCTGGTGTAGCATTCAAGAAAGCCATTAGCAAGAACAAGAGGCTATACTGAATTAAACGAATGACAATACAGAAGAATTTACTCAGTTAACTCTTTTTTGGAGAGAATAAAAGAGATGAAACTCTTTTTATGAAAAGGTACAGGAAAGAGGGAATTGTAGCATCAAGTGAAGGCAGTTGTTCAAAATGGAAAGACATCCCAGGAGTTAAACTTTATTCAAGGTTGAACCCATTAGCCCTGTATTTTCTCTTTGTGAAATGATAGATGAGTCTAGAGCCCTGGTTCTCAAAGTTTGCAGCACATTGGAAACACCCCAGAAACTATGAAAGCTATTGATACCTGGGTCCTACTCCCAGGCATTCTGACCCCACTGGTTTATGTTGTGAAAAGGAATATTATTTATTAAACTCCTTCAAACATATCAGAAAGAATTTTCAATAAATACAAACACTTTGAGTTTACATTTTTAACTTTTGAACAGTAAAGCCTTCACTTCTGTGTAGGCTTTTTTTTTTTTTTTTTTGGTTCTTTTTGGGAACCGGAAAGCTGCAGAGTGTAGCAGGAATGATTCCCACATCCAAATCTCTTCACAGATTCAATCACCCAGTGGGCCAGCTGCATTTGCTGGCATCAATGGAGTATAAGCTAGAACAGTTCTTGAGAGAAAAGAGACCAGAGACATTTCTGCTTACAACATTTCCCACCCTGAGAAGCCTACGTTTTGATATTCTCCATTTGAGAGTAGGTAGCAATGACTAGAGCTCAGACATCTTCAAAAGATCATTGCTGATCCTGGCAGAGGTTAAAGGTCTATAAACATATACAGCCTTTGTGGTACTTCTTCTTGATTCAGAGATCAAGCAGAGGTGCAAGGCTTCCCTTTGGAGGTCACTGTCTGCACAGTTACAAAACCCGAGTGATCTCTCTGGCTATACTGCTATAATTTATTATGTCACAGTTAGCAGGGAAGGGCAAGAGTTTACTGTTTTTTTTTTTTTTAGAACTGAGGTGATGGTGATAGAGAAAAATCTGTTACAAGATGGCTGACAGGACTGATAGGGGAATTCAAGTCCCTGCCTGAAGACTCCCCTTCCGGGTTTTCTTCCCACCCCACTTGCTGTGCACAAACAGACTATAAATTGTCCCCTCTGCTTATGTTCGGGGCTTAGACCTCTGGAGAGTGATCTCCTCTGAGCCCACGGGCGTAAAATAAATCAACTGCCTTCCAAGATCTCCAAGTGCCGCTTGGTTCTTCTGCCAGGTGATCCAGACCAGATTCCGTAACAATGGCCTTTCCTACCTGTGCAGACTCAGAGGACTCGGTCATCCCAGTAACACCCCAGTAACATACCTGATATCGTCACCAGGACATTCAGTCCTTCTAGCACATCCATCTGCTGAAATCGCCTCCGGTTGATCAGATTATAGACTTTGCCTTGCCCACTTCGGTCCAAAAGCATCAGGCCATTTTCCGTTCCCACCAGGAGGTTTACACCTGTAAATTTAAGAAATACCCCAAGACTGACTTTTTATTGCTTTAACCCTCTGCAGCTGGGGTCCCTGTAAAACCTAGGAAACTGTGCCTTGTGACTAGAAACTAATAGGCAAGTAGGTACTGCAGTCGGGAGTGCAGAAGTGGAAACTGTGCCATGGTAATGAAATCACTGCCCTCTGGTAACGAAATTAGTTTTCCTTTATAAAGTGGTAGCAGCATTCATTACATCTGGCCACTTACTACCTAGTATAGCGTCCTTCCTTAAGAGACGCCTTGGGCACAGCTGTGACACTAGCACAATTACCTATATTCCTTTCCAGTAACACCCACCCCTTTCTGGTCTCCCTCTATAAATCCCACCTCAAGACTTCCCCAAGGTTCTGCTCCACCCCTGTCCATGCAGCGATTTCTAGCCTACCCACCTTCACCATATAGCAGAGTATCCCATTTCCATACCCCACCGGAAGAAAAGCCCTTCCTCCTTCTCTCACCAAAGCTTACGTATATCTCATACCCTCAAGGTTCTGCTGTCTGTCAGGCAAATAACAAACCAATGCAAGTGAAGGTGTTAACAGCCTGAGAGTTGCAGAAATACTGGCTGTAAGGGACCAGTCAGGTATCTGAATCTAGCCCAGTCCATCTCCCATGCAATCATCCCTATTACAAAAGTGCTAGCAGGTAAGTGGTCTTGTCTGGATAGTTGGCATCCTAAAAATTCATCCCTAGACAAATGAACTCCCTCCTGCCCCTGTAACACACACACACATGCATGCACACACACACACACACACACACACACACACACAGTTCTTTTATAAGAACTGTAGGTTGATATTCTGAACTAGAAGGGAAACCTCATCATCTGTTTTCAGTTTTCAGTTTTATCTTGCTACTACTAGTAATTCGCTAAAACATTCTAGGCTGATTTTTCAGCTGTGAATAGGGGTTATGCCTAATTCCCCTTGCAGGGTATTGCATAGATCATACAGGCAGAATGGGGGGCACATCATGTGTAATATGTGATAGCTGGTTAGGTAGCTGACTTTAGCCATCACTATTATGTGTCAACGTCATTTCTGAGTCTGATCTTGTTATCTTGGGCATTAAGTTATCAGTTCTTTTTTTAAACACTTATTTATTTTGAGAGAGAGAGAGAGAGAGTGCATGTATGAGAGTTGGGGAGGAACAGAGATGGAGAGAGAGAGAGAGAGCATACCAAGCAGAGCCCGACATGGGGCTTGATCCCATGAACCATGAGATCATGACCTGAGTTGAAATCAAGAGTCTGATGCTTAACTGACTGAGCCACTCAGGCACCCCTATTAGTTCTTGCTACACGTAAAATTGCTCTTGATTTCTCCTGAGGCCAAGACAGTCTCAAGTTGGGACTCTGACTGACACCCCTGATTTAACCATTGTTCTTTGGATGGTAAGCTCCAGAGGCTTTTAATGTTTGAGGATCGATGTATTAATGAGCAGTAAAGAGAAGCACTTACCCCAGAGAGCCGCACAAAGTATTTCTGAGTTGAATCGTTTCTTATATTTTCTGATTTCTGGTGTGTCGCTATGAGGTCGAATGTTGGTTGGGTTTACATTTACCACTGAAATCTTTCTTGCTTCATTGAGTTTGGCCTGTTCTTGCCTAAGAAGTTCGCTAGTAAACAGAGCTTTGAGAAAAAGAATCAGAGAAGTCAGTGGCATCTTAGAAAATAACCAGTGAAGATATGGAGAAGGGGCTTCAAAACCCTGTGATTTCTCCTTGTGTAGTGTGCATTAGGGGAAAGGTGCAGAAACTCTGAAACTATGCACATTTTATACTTTTTCTTTTTTTAGTAGACTACAGTATAAGTCATTCACAGAAGCAGTATTTTAACTATTAGTAAAACACTTAAAGATACTACTTGGGTAGTTTAGAGAATACATATTCATTACACAAAACTGAACACACCACCCCCATCTCATAGAACATATGCAGGAAAGATTTACTTTTTAAAATTCTGTATCATCAACTGACCAACTGGCCTAAGTTTCCCCCGATGATTAGTGAGCTGCATTAAGTCCAGAAAGCAAGACTCTCCTCTAAATCAGCCAGACCTGTGCAGTAGGAAGCACACACCTAGAACTCAACACAACTCAACGCGCACTTATTAAGTGTCTACTGCGTGCACAGCATTGTACCCAGAAATTGCTTTTGAGAAGTATGTGGTAAGTTTGGAGATCTCTGAGGAACAGCTTTTCCCAGGGCCCCTGGATACCTCTGGGTTCCTACCAGAAGCAAAATAGAAGAGATGAAAAAAAAATAGGAGACAAAGAAATCTGTTTTAGGAATCCTACAAAAATAATAATAATAAAAACAAAACAAAACCAACAAAAAGAAAACCAACTTCCCTTTAAGAAAGGGCCTAAGCAGGAAATGGCTTAACTACTAAACCAATAATTCATTTCTTTATCAGATCATACCAGGAAGGAAAACCAAGCTGCTTCTAAAACATCTGGGCCGTTTCGCTTACCCGCAGCTGATGATTCTTCATCCTCTTCATCTTCATCAGTGGGAGATGTCTGGTATACTCTGGGGTCCACAAAGGGGGTGAAGGAAGCCTTCGTGCTACTCCCCATGCCATACTAATGGGTACACAAGAGGATTAAGAGGAACAGATAAATACTGCAGTAATGAACAATTCTAGGAATACTTTGCTTGGGCTTGAGGATGATTATGGATTCTTCAATCTATTTAGCTGTTCACACTCTGACCCTTGGAGTCGAGGTGTGCCTCTCTCTCCAGCTTTTCCTGGTACTGGTTACTCACTAGGCACTGTGCTTCTGCAGGGCTCCATTAGTGGTCAGATTGCAAGAGTTGCAGTGGGCAAATTATATTTTGGACCATTTGGTAAGATGACCATGATGACAGAGCTTATCTCTTTCTTGAAGTAAAAGTAACCTCATTGGCCAAATGGTCTTAAGAAAAGCTGACACAGTAAACTAAGTAAGCATGTCCACAGAGCAGCATTTCATCCTGGACATCTAGTCCACCAGAGTCTCCCTTTGGAGCCTTTGGGCCCTAGTAAGCTGGCCTGGTGATGCAGGTGGATTGGTGTTGGCTCAAGAAGCCCTCAAATCTTTAATTCAGGGACAATTTCATACAGGGATTGAATATTTTTCCTTCCCAGAATGGTCTCTTTAAAAAGTATACTCATATTTGCATGCCTTATTTATAGGGACTTCACGAAGGTACTGGATTTGCAGGCAAAGCACACCTTGAGGATTTGCTTAAAAAATAAATCCCAATAAAGACATGAAGTTAGACTTGACTAGGGAACAGCAAACTAAATATCAGGGCTTCACATGGTGAAATTCCATATTTCAGCTTTGCCAAGGAAGGTATAATAACTACTTCTTTATCTTGTCTGTCACCTCTATTCGACTATGCTCAAGTGCTCTTAGTATCACAAACAGACCTGCATTCAACATCAGAATATGTCTTTTTGGACAAAGTCTTTAACTGAGTTTTCACTTTCTAGCTTTATTTTCAGGTTTCCATTTAAAAATAAAAACATCTCAGGACCCCTAAACACATATGGAGAAAACCACAAAGATCCAATTGATTTTCCTTCCACGTTATGAAATCAAAATAATTTCACCTCCTACAAGGTAAGACTCCTTCCAAATGGAGAGCTTTCATATACATTTCTCCTTTGATCTTTAGAAGAAGTCTTTGAAGGAGGTGGGGCAGGTACTAACATTCCCACTTAGAGCTGGAGCCGGAGCAGAATCTGAACCAGAGTTCAATCCCATGGGGTTCTTTTTGGTACTGCTAGCTATGTTCAGGCAGAGAAAACCTGACCTGGCTAAGGGGGAGCCATGAGAGGATATGCTGCCTTCCATCCCCCACTCTGTGTTCTTTCCCTTGAGGCAGAATCCAAAGGGTCCATCACAAAAGGTTAGTGTGTGTGGACAGCGTCAAAAACACCAGTGCATAGGCTTCATAATTACCTTAGGGGCCTCCGTGTGGTTCATGAAACATGAGCAAGTACCATGAACTCATCCACTGGTCAGGCTCGGATAACTATCCCTAAGAGCACTGCCTAACAGACTGTGTTTATTCAGTCTGTTTCCAGGGACTGTTTCTATATAGGAAAGCTAAATACCCATTTCTCCCTTTTCCACACAATTTGGAGTTTAGGAAGATGGATGTTTTGAGAGCCTGTCTATTTATTGATTTTTATGTTTTATTTAACAAAGAATTTCAACCTCATTTTAAGTCAAACTTAGTTTGACTAAATTAATATAAACATGAACCTCAACTGCTGGCTGTGGGATCTCTATAGGCTAGTTTCTCCCACTGACCCGGGAGATAGAAAATCCCAGTTCTAGTTCTAGATCTGTCACGAACTAGCTGTGTGCCATGGGCAAGTTACTTAGCCTCTCTGAGCCTCAGTACTGTCATCTGTAAAAATAGGTATTGGGCCAGATGGTATCTGAGATCTTTTTTACAGCTCTGCTTCCATGATTTTTCTCCATTAAAGTATTTGCATAAGTAATTATATAGCAAACAAACAAACACATTTCAGGGAGCTTACAAAGCCTTATTCCTGAAGACGGCAGGGGGCAGGGTTTCACCCCCCCCCCCCCAGTGCAGAGCTGTTGAGACTGTTGCCGGGTACCTACTTCGGTCCCAGACTCCATCTCCTGCGAATGGGTGGAGACGCGCCCCAGGCCCTCAGTTGGCGTCCCGGCCGGGGAATGGCTCTGCTGCACCAGGTCTGGGAGGTTGATGTGGCCAGCGAAGCCATTGCTGTCACTGTGGCCAGATCGCTTCTTCTCTCCAGATGTCTGGGGGGCACAACACATGGGGAGCATTAGAGAGGGATTAGAGAGGGAGGGCAAAGGCCACAGAGCGGTGTCACCCCTCACATGGCACAGGTGCTGTGGTCCCCAAATGGACCCGGCTGGGGTGTGCGGGAAGATAACATTCACATTTCTATTTTACTAAGAAAATAAAAAAGAGGTTAAGCTTTCCTAATACTTAGTATATGGACTGACCATGCGGCCTTTTGCTGCATGAGGGGCAGTCAAGATCACACAGGAAGGGGGGGGTTCCTATGTGACGGCAGAAATGCCACACGCCAGTGGAGGGGCTGAGTGCCTGAGGTCTGCATTTGCATGGTTCTCCTCTGCGGTGTTTGTGTGTGTGTGTGTGCCTGTAAGTGTGCTATTACCTGGATTTGCAGGTACATTACCAGGTTACAACGATGCAAACCCACAAGACACATACATGACCTAGAATACTGCTGAAACGCCGAGGCTGGGATGAGAAATACTAATAAGCCACACACTGTGTAGGCCAAGAAAATGCAGAGATGCTATTTGCCCAAATCACAGGGCTCTTTGTCAGTCATGAGGTCAAAACAATGATTAATTAATCAGATCGGACAGGAGTTACAAAAAAACTTACTGAAATAAACTGCAGATTATTTGAAACTACAGGTTTATGTCCACTACTGCTAATACTGCATCTCTTATAAGCAAGTAGGGTACCTAGCAGTAAAAAATGGAAGTCATCATGACTAACAAGGGATAGTCAATAACAATATTTGAATTATTTTGTATGGCATCCCTTTTTAATGTCCTTTCAAGGTATTTTGTAATATATATAAAAAGAGCAGTAGGGCAAATGTATGATTTAGAAATAAATACACTGTAATGAAGTGGCAAGCTCTAAAATTTTTGCTGATAAGATTGTATGATCTAACAAGTTTGGAAACCACTGGCCTGTGGAGCAAAGCCTCCTCTCAAAGATCCCAGAGAAGAAATACAGGATTAAAAGACGGCTCTGCTTCCTAAAAGCCAGTAGCCACACTGCAGGCCTGGCCAGTATTGTGCTTTCTGATATAACATTTATGTGACTAGCTCACCGAGGTTTCTTAGAGCAGACCTGATTAAGTAATGATTCCCTTCTTTGCCCTTTCTTTCATTCATCTCAAACCCAACGTTTCTGAGTGACTACTAAGTGTGAAGCATTTTGTTGAACACGGAGGCATCAGCCAGGAACAAAGCAGGCAGACACACTCCCTGCCTTCTCTGGGGCCTTCCAGAGCCTGTCCTTGTCTTGCCATGACCACTCTGTCCCTGCTTCTGGCTAGAAGTGAAAGGACGCAATTTTGGAGGGGGGGAGAGGAAACAGATTCCCAGGTTCCTGAAGGGTGTTACCGGGGAGCTTAAGAAATAACTGGAAAGCCGCAGTGCCCTCTGTGTCTTGGCAACATGCTCCTGGCCTGCAAACTGCCCTGCAGAGGGGCATTTTCTGGATTCATTTTGTCCCCACAGTCTTTGTTCATCCACAGCGTGTACTAGCGCCTGTTCCCAGAATTGAACATTTTGTCTTCTCAGTGGCATTCATAGGGTTCAGTCCTAATTCATCTCACTGTCTCCTATTTTATGTGTACCGGGCAGCTTTTCCTTTCTTTTAACTTCTGTTCAAATAGTGAAAGGCTTTCTAACATTTCCCCCCAAACTCTCCATAGCATAAATCACACATGGTCTCTTTAGACTTTTCCGGGCTCTGTAGTGTATCCCTAGCATTCGGCTCAAGCCAAAAGCTGATGCAGACACACTGGTTATCAAGAAAGACCTGGAGAAGCTAACGAGGGGAAACGGCCCAGACAGTGAGAAGCTTGAAGGAATCCAGTGGTGACCTGTGAATCTCCCCACTCTGAGCCATCAGCCTTTTCTCCATTCAACCATCTCCTTAGAATTAAATACCTTCTGTGTGCCAGGCACTCTGCTGGGAATACAGAGATAAAGGAACAATGGCCCGGTCCTCTAGGACCTCCGTAACAGAGCCCAGTGGTTTCTACAGTCTTCGCGCCCTCGCTGTTCCCATGGGGGTAGGCACTAAGATTTCCCCGAGTAACAACATGTGCCCGGGACCATGCCCAACACTGTAGGTATGGTGTTCCACGCAGGCCTTCAATTAACACCACAGGTTAGCTTCCATTATCCAAACTTTACATATGAAAGAACTGCAGTGCAGAGAATTCAGCTGCCTTGCTCCAAGCGACACAGGTTATAAGTGCTGAAATCAGGGGCTGTCTGGTGGGAGAGCACAGGTGCTCTGGGCTGCTGCTGTGACAGGTGGCTCTGCTCTCTGGACCTGAGCGGACACCTGAGTCAAGCAGGATCAAATTCCCTTTTGCATTTCATGTTGCAGCTGAGAGACACTGGTCAGTCTCTGCTGGGCAGCTGAACCGGGTGGGACGTGGTACCTGTCTTGCAATTGGGGGCAAGGGGGAGGTGAGAGCTCATGCTGGCAGAGGGAGACAAAGCGGGTCTGTGGAGCAAAAGGAACAAAGGAGTAACTGGAGGAAAAAGAAATGAGGGAAAAGGAGAGACAGGCATGGAGGAAAGCAGAGATGAGGGGAAGGAGAGACAGGCAGTGAGAGAGCCAGAGATAGGCACAAGGAAGCTGCCTGAGCTCCTGGTCCTTTTTTATTTCTGGTTCCAGCCCTGCACAGGGTCCCAACTAGCTCTTTGACTTTGGATTCCTTGTATGAAGTACCTCTCAATCTTTATTCCCTAATCTCTGATACCTACCCCACCTTTCTCCCTGCCACATCAGCAGCTGGTCAGTAGGAAAGGTGCTAAGGACAGAGGCCCATGGAATCCCAAGAGAGGCTTCAAGGAGAAAGGGAAGGCTGGGTCAGACCCACGGGGATCTGCTGGGTGAAGAATGGGCAGCAGGGGCAGTGGGCAAGGGAGACTAGCTCTTCCACAGATGGGTCCCTGTGGACGATGTGGTAGGTGATAGCTGGTGTGATGTGCTCTAGAACCAGAATAGGGAAAGGTCATCTTGGGCCACAGGTTAGGGGGGAGGTAGAGCCACAGGGCCAGGGTATGCATCGATTGGGCAGATTTGTGTGTCTTGGCAGGACTGTGGGTAGTAGAGCCAGTATTTTCCTCTAGAACCATCTTGTCCACCCACATGAGAATGCTGTCTTGAGTGAATTCTCTTTGATGTTCATCTTGGGGAACCGTATCAGCTAAGCTCTGTTATGAGTTTTTATTTTATTTTCTTATATTTTGTCAGGGATATACTTTTATTTGCATTTAACTTTATAATACCTGTACTTTTAATGGATTCCAACTCAAGGCTGTTATGTTAAAAGCCCACATTTGGGAAAAGTGGCATTGAGAAACAGACAAAAAGGTTTGGGGGCCCTCAATATATCAAATTCATAGAAGACACAGGTGAGTGCTATTTTCAAAGTGATTGGCTGTGGTCATAGAATACTGAGGTGCTTTAAATAACAGGGAGCCATTTGGATATGCCTGGCAACTGAACGAAAATGTGCCTCCCAATATCTTCTTCAATGTATTGACTCTGTCATAAAGACTGAGCAAATTACAAACTACATTAGAAAGCAGAGTTCTTTTATTTGGAGTCAGAGAGCAACTCACTCAGAACATTTCCCCTCAGGTTTTCTGAGTAGCAAGTTAGAGTGACAGCAGCCTCCAATACTTCCATCAGACTTACCCATTCAGCACATTGGGAGATTTATATGCCAGCACTGCACGATGTCAGTTCCACAGCCAAGTCCATTTCTTATTTCAGGCTTACATGATAGGGCTCTTTAAAGCCGACTTCAAAGATTCAGCAAGGCTGTATCATGAAATTCTAGCAAGTTGCTTTGTGAACTACTCTTCCAGTTACAGCCCTTCTGCCAATTATTACTTCAAAGGCCTTATTCATCTCAAAACCACACTTCCTTTCTTTCTTGGGAGAGCAAAGCCTGCTATTATGGTTTCCCAAACTATCCTGGCTGCAGAATGACAGAAGATAGACATTGTTTCAGAGGCAAGAGTAGGAAGGGATAACAAGTAAAAGGAGAATGAAATAAAATGAATTACAGTTCTCTGCCTGACTTATTTCGCTCAGCATAACACCCTCAAGGTCCGAACACATGCAGGTTAGGGGCACGGGCCCCCGGTACAGTCGAAAATCTGAATAGAACTTCTGACTCCCCTAAAGCTTAACTACTAATAGACCACTATTGGCTGGAAGCCTTATCAATAACATAACAGTAGATTCACACATTTTTGTATATGTATTATACACTGTGTTTTTATAATAAAGTAAGCTAGAGAAAAGAAAATGTTATTAAGAAAATCATAAAGAGGAGAAAATAGGTTTAGAGTATTGGACTGTATTGAAAAAAATCCACACATAAGTGGATCCACACTGTTCACACTCATGTTGTTTGGGTCATCTTATGAGTCATAGACTAGTATTTATGACATTTTATAGATGATAATATGGACCCAGCTTTTGTATTCCTTCCAAGCAAAGACTTGTCAAACTTGCACGGTGACGATGAAGCATGAAAGAAGAGAAGACCAATTCTGATTTGCCAAGGCCCTTCTGGCTGGCACAGATGTAGTAAGGAAGTACATGTGAGAGTGAACCCATGCCCCCCACTCAAATGAAATGATGTTCCTCGAGTTTAAAAAAAGAAACTCAGGAGCACCTGGGTAGCTCAGTCAGTTAAGGGTCCGACTTGGTTTTGGTTCAGGTCACAATCTTATGGTTTACGTGAATTCGAGCCCTGTATTGGCTCCACACTGAAAGTGTGGAGCTTGCCTGGGACTCTCTCTCTTCCTCTCTCTGCCCCTCCCCCACTCACTTTCTCTGTCTCCCTTTCCAAATAAATAATAAGCTTAAAAAAAACAAAAATAAAATTAAAAAACCAAAATAAAAGTGATAAGGTACATTTTTAAGTAGATCTGCATATTTTTTTAAAATTCAAAATAGCTCAATAGCCTTTTTAATGTTGATTTAATTAGATAAGATGATATCACCATTTCTTGGAACTTGTAAGCATTTTATATACATAAAATCCACAAGGCTAAAGCCATGGGGAAAGGAGGCATAACAAGGCCTCAGATGCTACGGAGTGAGGTCATCCAATCCTGTTTTGCTACTGTAGGAACATCTGGGTTTGCCAGTTTTATATCCTGAAGCTCAAATTCTATACTGTGATTTGCATAGCTCCTACTGAAGAGTTTGGACTAATGTAATTAAGTCCCACTGAGGAAGCTTAGAAGGATACAGGAAAGAAGGCAGTGGACAACTAAAATCACTCAGCCATTTAGAAGTGCGCGTTTTCCATTCACTATGCTGAAAATAAACGCTGCCAGCATTCTCTGCGAAAGCTCTGATATAAATACCACTTAAGGAATGCACTTCCTCTACAGTTTTTATACCAACTTACCTCTCTTATCATCAAGGTTCCTTCTCTTGAAATACTGCTGCTGAAAGTGTCCGCGTGAGAAGTCTCCAGCCCGTGTGTGCCGACCATTCCCACATTGTACTGCTCGGTGCTCCCAGGGGCTCCTGTCGGTCTGAGATGGGAAGGAACGATATTAGGAGCAATGTGTGTTTAGGGAATGCCTGTTTCCTGTTTATGTTAATTTTTCAAATTGTGGTAAAATATATGTAACTTAAAATTCATCCATTTTAACCATTTCTAAGGGTACAGTCAGTGGTCTTAAGTGCATTCTATTTCTTTTTTTTTTANCCCAGGTGCCCCATTCTATTTCATTTTTAATGTGGCGCTGATGCCTGAACACGTGTCCTGTGTCTGCAGCATCCTCTCTCGGCCTATTCTCCCTGCAGCAGTCCTAGCAAGCAAGCTTCTGACTGCCCAAGGGAAAAACACAATGCTGCTGTGGGTGTCAGAGCCCCCCAGGGTCTACAGAGCCTCCAAGCCTTCCNGAGCAAGCTTCTGACTGCCCAAGGGAAAAACAATGCTGCTGTGGGTGTCAGAGCCCCCCAGGGTCTACAGAGCCTCCAAGCCTTCCTACTCCTTCACTGACCAGCAGGCACCCTGACCTGCACTTTGCACATGCTGTTCCCTCTGCCTGGAAAACTCCTTCCCACTCTGGCTCTTGGCTGGTTGCCTCTTCTTAATGATACTTAAGTAATGATATTTCATCTTAAATGATACTTCCCTTGAGATTCCTTCTCTTACCTACTGGGTTTTAACCCACTAACCCCTCTTCTTTCTCTTCACCCTTTGTCTTATTCATTCTTATCACACTTTTGATTCTTCCTCCTTCTTAAAACTTTCTCTGTTTGTCTCATCAGAACATATGCTTGTGAGGGCAGTCCTGTCTCTGCTCATCACTGGATGCCCACGTGGAGCAGGGCACAGAGTAGGAGTGCAACATACAATCATTTGATAAATGGGTTTTACACTATTTGTGGAGAATAAATATCAATTAAAGGCATTCTGGCTTACTAGGACATCCATTAGCTAGGCTCTTTCAAAATATGCAGCACTTTATAAAACCCCTTTAATTACTCCACACTGTGGTATATCTATTTTTAGTTTGTTTCTTGTTCTTGTGTTTAAAATATAATGGAGAAGGTAACAGGACCTTGACATACACCCTGAGAGCAGAGACTGACGTTTTCTATGTGCCCCGTAACAGAGACCACAGCATCAAGGGAAACTGAGAACCAGGTAGGTGATGTGGCTTGTCCACAGAATCTTAGTTTCCAATGCAGTCCTCATTAATACCCTGTATCAGCAGCTGCCTCTCTTTTAAAGTGGGTTTATTAAAAATAAAAAAAGGTATCAAGGCTTGTTTCTCTCAATAGGTATATTAACTGTATCTTTTACTATTTTTTCCTCTTAACTGTTTCTTATGTATTTAACAAAGACATTTCTGGTCTCCTGGATCCTATCAAAATCCAAGTACTTGATGAAATAATTAAAAAAAGAAGAAATACGCCAGATTTATGACATCTCTGGGGCAGAGAAAGCATATGTTAAGGATCCAAACAAAGAGGTGAAAAAATGAGGTGAGTCCAGACCCCCACCCCTGCAAAATGCATAGCAAGATGCTTACTTCAAAACTACTAAACTGGAACAGTATATTGAATGAATCTAAAGATCAGTTAGAACTGATGTATTTGGGGGTCTCCTGGGTGGCTCAGTCGGTTAAGCGGCCAACTTTGGCTCAGGTCATGATCTCAGGGTTCATGAGTTCGAGCCCCGCGTTGGGCTCTGTGCTGAGAGCTTGGAACCTGGATGGAGCCTGCTTTGGATTCTATGTCTCCCTCCCTCCCCCTCCCCCATTCTGTCTCTCTTTCTCTCTCAAAAATAAATAAAAAATAAATAAATAAATAAATAAAAAGAGCTGATGTATTTGGGAAGAAAAAGAATCAATTTCAAGATTTCATTCCCAGAAATTCAATATTTCATTCTCAGAAAGGAGCCATTAATAGTGTTCCAGAGACATGGAACAAGAAATTACTGCAATGAATGCCTGACATATTGCTAGCTTGGTAAATGAGACTAGTTCTCTAAACTATGATATTGTCACTCATTTATCTGAAATTTTATTTTACCTTGTGTGTGTGTGTGTGTGTGTGTGTGTGTGTGTGTGTGTGTATCTGCCTTACATTCTTGTTTGGGACAAAATGGTGTGATACAAATAAATCAATCAACAAAGCACTTATCAAGAGCTAAAGCCTTCTGGGATGGGAGTCACTTTCCTTCTTTGTCACTCAGACATTCTTTGCCTCTGTCAGAAGCTACACTGATGGTGGCCACCACCAGGCTGACACTGTACAACTGAGTTCTCTTTCACCATTACAGAGTTCCATAATAGTGCAAAGATCAAAGATATTTTGGCCCTACTTATATTTTTCATCTGGATGATGTTGGATTCTACCCATTTTCATCAGAAATATGCCAATATGAGTGAAATTTTCATAAAAAAGGTATTTTCTAGAGCTAATTCCATTAAGACAGTTCTGTGATTAATTTTCCATATATCTGTTAAAATCTTCCTCAATTTATTTATTTTCATTATTGTTTTATTAAAATTATCCTCACAGGTTCCAATTATTTATGTAAATTTTATAACAAAGATTTATAATTTTTATTTGTATCATTTTTCAAACCCTTCTGTGGTTACTATTTCTTTCCACTAAGTCCAATTTGTCTGTATCAGTTTTAAAGGTGTACATTTTATTAAGAAGATTTGATTCACCTGTCAAGGTTTAGTCAGTACCAAGTTTTGCAGTGTAGAGTGTTAGCCTTCTGACATATTTTTACTGAGATTATTTTTTTCCTGGGTTAATTTTTATACTTAAATTTTTATAATCCAGAACTGTTCCATCTATGATAACTTTTTATGGTGAAGAGTTCAGGCTGTATTGAGTTTTTAAAAATATTTCTTCTACTAGTAATATTCCTTACAGATGGAATAAAAGATAACAATTTGTATTTCTTCCTTGGTCAATTCTATCTAAAATGGTGAGTAATTTCTCTGACAGGGGTTAAGGTTTTTCTGTTGCATAGGATTGGTCTATTTTATTTTGAATCTTTTGTACATATCTGCTTATTCTGGGTACCTTGTATTAATTGATCACACTTAATTTTTTTATTACATTTTGTTACATTTTATTACATTATTACATTTTGTTACATTTTATTACATTTTGTACATATTTGCTTATTCTGGGTACCTTGTATTAATTGATCACACTTAATTTTTTTATTACCAAAAGTGGCTTTTGATTATGGAAAATTCCTAGAAAC
>NW_027530001.1:1761350-1765808 GCF_008692635.1 Crocuta crocuta
GTTTTCTTGTTTTTGTTTTTTTTTTTTTAAATTTTTGAGTTTATTTATTTACTTAACTTTCTACACCCAATGTAGGGCTTGAACTCAGACACTTGGGATCAAGAGTCACATGCTCTTCCAACTGAGCCAGCCAGGTGCCCCAGAATTCTTTTTAAAAATCAGAGTTCCTTCCTCCACATACTATAGCTCTTCAAATTGTTGCTCCCCACACTTGACTTCAAGCATCTCAAGGAAACTCCTTAAGTCATTTCTTAGATCTCAAGTACAATGACTGCTCTTTGATAATTTGGGTGTATGGCCTCCTGTCCATCTACTATGACCAACCCTCCAGTCCATCCTTCTCTGCTCCCCTGACCATGTCACTCTTCTGTTTTCAACCTTTCGGAGTTCCTAAATTAACCACAGGATAAACAGGCTTACAAGCCTTCCTTTATCTGGTCTTTGTCTATTTCTCCGGCCTTATGGTTTTAACAAAACCTATCTTCCATTTCTTTTTTTTTTTTTTAATTTAAATTAATTTTATTTTTTTATTTTTTATTTTTTTTTAATAGTTTATTGCTATCTTCCATTTCTAACTCTAACAACATGTGACTTCTAGTAGTTTCTTCCACACATCATGCTATCAAAACCCTTCAGCAACTTTAGTCTGTCATCTGTCTGGGAATGGTTCCTTTACATTCCCTGCCTCCCTCTAGGTAACCAATCCATCCTTTAAACCGCAGTTCAGGGACTCTCAAATCCCACCCCAGCCCCACTGGGATGGTTCAGTAGGTGGCTCTCCACTCTGCTTCCACCGTATCCTCTGCATATTTTCTAACCATGCACTCAATACACAGTCCTGCAGTTATGAGATCTCAGTCCTGTTGCTATCTTCAGTGCCAAGCACCATGTCTGGCATGCAGGTAACATCCAGTAAATGTTTTATAAGCCAACAAAGGCTTTGTTTAACAACCCCAGTAAACATTCCATTCAAGCTTATTATCAAAATACACCTCTTTTGTGAAGCGATGAGGAGTCAGCTATGAGAAGAATTATTACCATGTTTAAAGTGTCCTGAATAACTAATGTTGAGTTTTGTCTTTTTAAAAATCAAAAATATAACTTTAGTATTGGGTTCACTTTATATACAGGATGTGCTGAAACACTTTTCTTATAACTGTTATTAGAGGATAATGAAAAAATTTGTTCAGCTAGGTCAGAGAACTTTATAGCATGAAGAGTGAACTTTGATGTGTGCAAATTTAAAAGAATAATTTAGGAGGTTGGAGGATCCCAGGCAAGAATGTAGACTGTAAAAAGAGAATCTAACTGTATTACAAATGTATTAAAAATTTTTTAATGTTTTTATTTATTTGAGAGAGAGAGAGAGGGAGAGAGAGGGAGGGAGGAAGGGAGGGAGGGAGAGAGAGAGATGGAGCATGAGCGGGGGAGGAGCAGAGAGAGGGAGACACATCATCCAAAGCAGGCTCCAAGCTCCAAGCTGTCAGCACAGAGCCTGACGCAGGTCTGGAACTCATGAACCATGAGATCATGACCTGAGCCAAAGTCGGATGCTCAACCAACTGAGCCACCAGGTGCCCCACAAATGTATTTTAAAAATCTGAGTGGGGGATGGGGAAAAGGTTGACGTAAGTAACTCTGGAAATAAATGGAGTTTAAAGGTAAAAGGAGCAGCCTGTAAGCACTGTACTCTGACTGATAAAGTTGTTTCCCATAGGTGTACTGGTTAACCATTCTGATACTGCTCTATGTGTGGACTGGAAGTGAACAGCTAAGCAAATATTGGCAGATGGTGACAGTCAGGTTTCTCACTGTTGGAGTGAGAATTGACAGGTAAGAAAGGGGAAGGAGCTAGAAGGATCCATGTGGTAATGAATCCAAGTTGGAGATATCAGGATAAACTTTTATTCAATGTAGATACAGGCGGCTATCTGTAGAAATATTTACAGACATGTGTACATAACGGGTTATTATACACAACATATGTTTCCTTGCTTTGTCAGCTGAGAGGGACTAAGTGATACACCAGAAGCAATGAGCACACCTAGTGCCCAAATCTAGGTTCTAATATCAAGGCTCTTAGAGGGAATGGCTGATTCCAGGACTAGAACAGGAAATATACAAGGTAAAGCCTGGAGTACCTTGTAGTGTCAGAAAGTAAAGAAGTGCTGGATGGGGGTATGTCAGCCACACAGGTCAGGAGCCAACAGAAAGAGCTTCCAATGGTTGAAGGTAGAGCAATGTAAGCAGCAAAATGAAGTAGTGGATTATAATCTGAAGCACAAGATAAATATCCATGAATCTATACTGATATAGATAAATGACTGACTAAAGGAATAAATGGAGAAAAGATAAATCCCTGCAGAAAAATTCCAAATAAATTATGTAAATACTCCACCCTAAAGGAACATAGCTCCCTATTCCTTAAGTGCAGGCTGTGTACACTGGCTTCCTTCCAAAGAGTACAGTATGGAAAGGGCGGGGGGAGAATTACATTACAGTAGAGAAACCTGACAAGCATTACCTCAGCCAGATGATCAAAGTTAATGTCAACAGTCCTAAGTCACACTGGTAGTACATACCGTTGATATGAAGTGATAAAAGTGACATGTGACCTCTGTGATCTCTCTTCCCCAAATCCATAACCTTAGTCTAATCATGACAAGAACATCAGATAAATTCCAGTAGAGGGGAATTCTATGATATTCCTAATCAGTATTCCTCTGAACTGCCAACTTCACAAAAAAAGAAGGTAAGTCACACACTGTCACAGCCAACAGGAGTCTGAGCAGATATGGTAACTAAAAAACTAAATGTAACATAGTATCCTGTGATGAGATCTTGATACTAAAAAAGTACTTTAGATAAGTAAAAACTAAGGAAATCTGAATAAACTTATTAAAATATATCAAATACTGTAACACATGTACATACTAATGTATAATGCTTGTAAGAGATTGGATAACTGTGTGCAGGGGGTAGAAGGAGTAACATGGGAACTTTGTACCATCTACTCAACTTTTTTGTGAATTTAAAACCATTCTAAAAAAAGTTTGTTAATAATAAAAAATGAAAAAAGGCAATGCTTAAAAAAAACACTAAGGCCAAAACAACTAAAACATTTTATAGTTAAGGTAATCCTTTGTTCTAAAAATTATTTCTGAGACAGAGTCTGGGTGGGAACAATTAGTTGTCCAAATTACTATAAAGACTATAACAAAACAAAACACTTCTACTGATTAGAAGGAAAACTATA
Organism: Crocuta crocuta; assembly: GCF_008692635.1. Lineage (NCBI taxonomy): Eukaryota > Metazoa > Chordata > Mammalia > Carnivora > Hyaenidae > Crocuta > Crocuta crocuta. Next base: position 1,764,607 of record NW_027530001.1, read on the forward strand.
GGAAATTTATTGTGATTAAGCCACAGGTTTAGAACAATAATTTCCTCTAATTGGATTTGTCAGAGTGTTCCTACAGGTACTGAATTAATTCAATTCAATACACATTTATCGAACACCTGCTATATGAAAGGCCCTTGGTTTGGCATTGGATAGTGGATATAAAAACCAAGGAAGACACGGCTCCTGAAACTAAAGAGGTTAGCATCCAGAAGAGCTTAGAAACATAACATGAATACTCAAAACCAAGACAGGGTGTAAATGGGAATGCAAACTGGAGGGAGAGGTCATTCCAAAAAAAGGCACATCACTGGGAAAGGGCAAGGCATTTATTTGCAAGAATTGATAGGTCAGCTCGGCTGGAGCAAAGTTGAGGCAATCGTGAGCCCCAGGGATGCAAAGGGCCGTAGGGCACGAGGACATAGCATGACCAGAGCCACGCTCCTACAACACTGGTAAGACCAGAGCTGGAAAGATGTATGGGAGGGCAGAGAGGACCACAGGGGAGGAAAGGGAGCACGGCACAGCCCGGCGGGGCAAACCGGTCCGAAGCATGGCTTTCCAGTGATAAGAGAATGAAGAAAACACACGACATGTGGCTTTCATTGTGCAGACTGCATTTTGTAAGGCTGGACACAGCTCAGGGACTATGCTAGCAGCAGGGAGTCATAATGGCTAAGACTGTGCCTCCCATGTGCTGTTCTGAAGCAGGTGCACATACTGGAGGGAAGGTGCTGATACAAAAGGGTGTTTTTTTCAGCTTGCTGGATCTGACATAAATCGACTTTCCCTTCCTCCTGTTCTATAAAGGTTTTATTTTTTTTTTCCTGATTATCAAAATAGTACATGCTTCTCATAAAACTGGGGGTCTACATAAAATAAAAGCCATTCACAGTTGTATAACCCAGAGGTAATCACTTTTTTAATTTTAGTCTATTTCCCTTCACCCATTAGGATTGGGAAATAGTGCAGTTGGTTAGTTAGGAAAAGAATCTTAGTTATGTGCACTCTTAATAGGTTCTACCTTATACTATAAATATGAAACCAGCGCTGTACATAAAAAAAGTTGTTGTTTTGAACACTAGGATCTACAGCTGGTTGACAGAATGGCTAGATTCCATTTCTGAGAAGCTCTTTTGTATACATTTCATGGCAGTGAACTATGTTGCTACACACACACACACACACACACACACACACACACA
>NW_027530001.1:1766650-1820012 GCF_008692635.1 Crocuta crocuta
TTTTTAATTTAAATTAATTTTATTTTTTTTTATTTTTTATTTTTTTTTAATAGTTTATTGCTATCTTCCATTTCTAACTCTAACAACATGTGACTTCTAGTAGTTTCTTCCACACATCATGCTATCAAAACCCTTCAGCAACTTTAGTCTGTCATCTGTCTGGGAATGGTTCCTTTACATTCCCTGCCTCCCTCTAGGTAACCAATCCATCCTTTAAACCGCAGTTCAGGGACTCTCAAACCCCACCCCAGCCCCACTGGGATGGTTCAGTAGGTGGCTCTCCACTCTGCTTCCACCGTATCCTCTGCATATTTTCTAACCATGCACTCAATACACAGTCCTGCAGTTATGAGATCTCAGTCCTGTTGCTATCTTCAGTGCCAAGCACCATGTCTGGCATGCAGGTAACATCCAGTAAATGTTTTATAAGCCAACAAAGGCTTTGTTTAACAACCCCAGTAAACATTCCAATCAAGCTTATTATCAAAATACACCTCTTTTGTGAAGCGATGAGGAGTCAGCTATGAGAAGAATTATTACCATGTTTAAAGTGTCCTGAATAACTAATGTTGAGTTTTGTCTTTTTAAAAATCAAAAATATAACTTTAGTATTGGGTTCACTTTATATACAGGATGTGCTGAAACACTTTTCTTATAACTGTTATTAGAGGATAATGAAAAAATTTGTTCAGCTAGGTCAGAGAACTTTATAGCATGAAGAGTGAACTTTGATGTGTGCAAATTTAAAAGAATAATTTAGGAGGTTGGAGGATCCCAGGCAAGAATGTAGACTGTAAAAAGAGAATCTAACTGTATTACAAATGTATTAAAAATTTTTTAATGTTTTTATTTATTTGAGAGAGAGAGAGGGAGAGAGAGGGAGGAAGGAAGGGAGGGAGGGAGAGAGAGAGATGGAGCATGAGCGGGGGAGGAGCAGAGAGAGGGAGACACATAATCCAAAGCAGGCTCCAAGCTCCAAGCTGTCAGCACAGAGCCTGACGCAGGTCTGGAACTCATGAACCATGAGATCATGACCTGAGCCAAAGTCGGATGCTCAACCAACTGAGCCACCAGGTGCCCCACAAATGTATTTTAAAAATCTGAGTGGGGGATGGGGAAAAGGTTGACGTAAGTAACTCTGGAAATAAATGGAGTTTAAAGGTAAAAGGAGCAGCCTGTAAGCACTGTACTCTGACTGATAAAGTTGTTTCCCATAGGTGTACTGGTTAACCATTCTGATACTGCTCTATGTGTGGACTGGAAGTGAACAGCTAAGCAAATATTGGCAGATGGTGACAGTCAGGTTTCTCACTGTTGGAGTGAGAATTGACAGGTAAGAAAGGGGAAGGAGCTAGAAGGATCCATGTGGTAATGAATCCAAGTTGGAGATATCAGGATAAACTTTTATTCAATGTAGATACAGGCGGCTATCTGTAGAAATATTTACAGACATGTGTACATAACGGGTTATTATACACAACATATGTTTCCTTGCTTTGTCAGCTGAGAGGGACTAAGTGATACACCAGAAGCAATGAGCACACCTAGTGCCCAAATCTAGGTTCTAATATCAAGGCTCTTAGAGGGAATGGCTGATTCCAGGACTAGAACAGGAAATATACAAGGTAAAGCCTGGAGTACCTTGTAGTGTCAGAAAGTAAAGAAGTGCTGGATGGGGGTATGTCAGCCACAGAGGTCAGGAGCCAACAGAAAGAGCTTCCAATGGTTGAAGGTAGAGCAATGTAAGCAGCAAAATGAAGTAGTGGATTATAATCTGAAGCACAAGATAAATATCCATGAATCTATACTGATATAGATAAATGACTGACTAAAGGAATAAATGGAGAAAAGATAAATCCCTGCAGAAAAATTCCAAATAAATTATGTAAATACTCCACCCTAAAGGAACATAGCTCCCTATTCCTTAAGTGCAGGCTGTGTACACTGGCTTCCTTCCAAAGAGTACAGTATGGAAAGGGCAGGGGGAGAATTACATTACAGTAGAGAAACCTGACAAGCATTACCTCAGCCAGATGATCAAAGTTAATGTCAACAGTCCTAAGTCACACTGGTAGTACATACCGTTGATATGAAGTGATAAAAGTGACATGTGACCTCTGTGATCTCTCTTCCCCAAATCCATAACCTTAGTCTAATCATGACAAGAACATCAGATAAATTCCAGTAGAGGGGAATTCTATGATATTCCTAATCAGTATTCCTCTGAACTGCCAACTTCACAAAAAAAGAAGGTAAGTCACACACTGTCACAGCCAACAGGAGTCTGAGCAGATATGGTAACTAAAAAACTAAATGTAACATAGTATCCTGTGATGAGATCTTGATACTAAAAAAGTACTTTAGATAAGTAAAAACTAAGGAAATCTGAATAAACTTATTAAAATATATCAAATACTGTAACACATGTACATACTAATGTATAATGCTTGTAAGAGATTGGATAACTGTGTGCAGGGGGTAGAAGGAGTAACATGGGAACTTTGTACCATCTACTCAACTTTTTTGTGAATTTAAAACCATTCTAAAAAAAGTTTGTTAATAATAAAAAATGAAAAAAGGCAATGCTTAAAAAAAACACTAAGGCCAAAACAACTAAAACATTTTATAGTTAAGGTAATCCTTTGTTCTAAAAATTATTTCTGAGACAGAGTCTGGGTGGGAACAATTAGTTGTCCAAATTACTATAAAGACTATAACAAAACAAAACACTTCTACTGATTAGAAGGAAAACTATAGGAAATTTATTGTGATTAAGCCACAGGTTTAGAACAATAATTTCCTCTAATTGGATTTGTCAGAGTGTTCCTACAGGTACTGAATTAATTCAATTCAATACACATTTATCGAACACCTGCTATATGAAAGGCCCTTGGTTTGGCATTGGATAGTGGATATAAAAACCAAGGAAGACACGGCTCCTGAAACTAAAGAGGTTAGCATCCAGAAGAGCTTAGAAACATAACATGAATACTCAAAACCAAGACAGGGTGTAAATGGGAATGCAAACTGGAGGGAGAGGTCATTCCAAAAAAAGGCACATCACTGGGAAAGGGCAAGGCATTTATTTGCAAGAATTGATAGGTCAGCTCGGCTGGAGCAAAGTTGAGGCAATCGTGAGCCCCAGGGATGCAAAGGGCCGTAGGGCACGAGGACATAGCATGACCAGAGCCACGCTCCTACAACACTGGTAAGACCAGAGCTGGAAAGATGTATGGGAGGGCAGAGAGGACCACAGGGGAGGAAAGGGAGCACGGCACAGCCCGGCGGGGCAAACCGGTCCAAAGCATGGCTTTCCAGTGATAAGAGAATGAAGAAAACACACGACATGTGGCTTTCATTGTGCAGACTGCATTTTGTAAGGCTGGACACAGCTCAGGGACTATGCTAGCAGCAGGGAGTCATAATGGCTAAGACTGTGCCTCCCATGTGCTGTTCTGAAGCAGGTGCACATACTGGAGGGAAGGTGCTGATACAAAAGGGTGTTTTTTTCAGCTTGCTGGATCTGACATAAATCGACTTTCCCTTCCTCCTGTTCTATAAAGGTTTTATTTTTTTTTTCCTGATTATCAAAATAGTACATGCTTCTCATAAAACTGGGGGTCTACATAAAATAAAAGCCATTCACAGTTGTATAACCCAGAGGTAATCACTTTTTAAATTTTAGTCTATTTCCCTTCACCCATTAGGATTGGGAAATAGTGCAGTTGGTTAGTTAGGAAAAGAATCTTAGTTATGTGCACTCTTAATAGGTTCTACCTTATACTATAAATATGAAACCAGCGCTGTACATAAAAAAAGTTGTTGTTTTGAACACTAGGATCTACAGCTGGTTGACAGAATGGCTAGATTCCATTTCTGAGAAGCTCTTTTGTATACATTTCATGGCAGTGAACTATGTTGCTACACACACACACACACACACACACACACACACACATTGTAATCCCAGATATATGTGTGTATATATATGGCTCTAAGAATATATAGTGCTGAATGTAAAGGCTTAGCTTAAGTAAATCTGAACAGAAAATAAAACTGATAAGAATATACATAAGAAGCATTCTAACTCCGAAATACCCTATTCCAAAAGAAACAATAGTTTTATAATGGAAATTTTTAATAGTGTGAAGTATACAACTATTCTGCCACAGCATAACAGGCTGATTATATTTTATATTCAGAAAAATGCATATATTTGCCAAACTGGAATAAATACACATACACACACCCACACGCTTGTATCCTGCCTTGTCTCTGATTGTAGCTCATATACAATTAAATATTTTTAAATGTTCTTCTGTGAATGATCAATCTGTCTAAAATTTACCAATTCTTCAAGAGCCATGTCAACTTTTGCCTCCATTATAAGATTCAATGATAGCCTATTTATTATTTCTGGATGATAATAATAGATCCTCTGAATTGCTTTACCAGTGTCTAGTCTATTCTCTTTACAAATCATCTTGCTGAAATGATTTCTCTCAAACATAGCACTGATCATGTCATTTCCCAGCTCATGAGGCCTACAGCGGTTCCCAACTGCCACATGATAAAGCACACAGTTTTTGGTCTGGTTTCGCCAGTCCAGACCACCCCCCAACCCTGTCCCCACACACCCTAAATTCCTACCAAAGTCAACCTTCTGTGCCTTTACTTCAGTTTCCCCCTGCCTAAGATTCTCCTATTACCCCATGTTCCCTTCTATCTTGATGGCAGTTATTTGTGAACATGTCTTTCTTGGGCTATAAACTCTATGAAGCCAGGACTTGCAATTTCAGTTCGGTGCAACTAAATATAAATCAAAGTCACTGAAGACCACCTCTATTCCGGACTTCATGCAGAGATGAGTGAGACACAATCCTCACCCTCAGGGATCTCACAGCCAGAGCGGGAGACATCATGTAACAAATAGCCTGACTCAGGCACTAAACGATACTGCAGGGATACACTCAAGATGCAGCAGCCCCAGAGCAGAAGATACAGGCTCATCTGTGCAGGGGCTGGGCTTTGAGCAAGTGATTTCCAAAGGGACAGGAGAGTGCCAGACAGCAGAGAGGAAGTCTAGCATGGCCTATTCAATGAATTCTAGAAAGGTGTGTTTTCTGTAGTGAGGGAAGAAATGGATATGCCTTAAGGGACGGCAGGGTGAACACTGCCAATACCCTTGCAAATCATGACAGGGCTTAAAACCCAAATGTGATTGGACATCTCCAACGCTGTCTTTGGTCACTCTTCCAAATGTTTGTATTAGTCTGAAGTTTCCACATATAATTTTGTTTCTCTCCAACCAGAATACAAACTTTAAGAAGGCAGAATTTGCACATGTACTTGCTGAATGTCTCAAAGCCCTCAGTATGGCATGCAACACAGAGTGGAAATTTTATCAATATTTTAAATACACAATCCACCCTCATCCTGGCTGTTGTATGCTCAGTGTTTAAAGGGAATTCAAAACATCTGTTAGAAGAATTCACCAATGCTGATTCAAGAAAAAAACTGAAAGGACCAGCATATTTTGCAAAAATGTTTTAGAATAGTGATTTTGCCTCTAGAACAATTTTATTTGCTGTTAAAAAAGCAATTTAATGCAATTTGTTGCAAATGTCATATTTTAGCATATTTCTGGTTGTCAATAACTGTGTAATCAACAGTAACACAACAAGTATAAGTTTTCAGCTGTGATAATTGGATTTGCCTCTCAGAATTGCTTGTATATAATGACGGTTAATCATTGGATGACATTCCCTACAGACTGGCCAGCCCTGTGCCTCCAGTCTCTGCTGGACAGGACAGTAACCTGTAGCCCGAAATGGCATCTTATCTATGGGGAACGAGTGTGGTGTGATGACCAATACTAGCAGGTGCACTAATGAAATAGAGGTGAATGAAGAATGAAGCTGGAATCACCAGTGTCCCACTCCGTTAGATTTATATCAAATCAGAGCGACAGCACCTGGTGTTCATTTGGAGGAAAAAGCAAGAAATGTATGCGAGTGTGACTGTATGAATCTGTTTGTTTAAATTGGAGAAGCAACAGGGCAAGAGAAATTCTCTCATAAGACCCTGTCCAACGAGAAAAAGAAAAGTGAGCCTTTCCCTCACTTAACCAAAGAAAAGAAAAGATATAAAGGCAATAAATAATAAGGGAGATATAGGTAGACATACATACAGGTATAAATAGCCAAAAGAAGACTGCGAAGAAATAGACAGATGTATGTGGCAAAGTCACAAGCCACAAAGAAAAGGATCACATGAGAGAGGCAGGGAAGAAGAAAATTACAACAGGGATATATTTAAGTCAGATACTCAGAAGGTTCTCTGCAAGGAGTATGTGACCCCTGATTCTTTCGCTGGGATGCTAACCCACACTGCCACACGCATTTGTGTTCCTCATTCCTCCCCGCGTAGACATGATGGCGATGATGGAGCACACGTCTCGTGCTGCTAAATTTTAACTCCTAAATGTCATTGCCCATAGTTCCATTCTTACCATTCTTTTTATTTTTTGTAATTTTTAAAGTTTACTTTTGAGAGAAAGAAAGAAACAGAGCATGAGCAGAGGAAGGACAGAGATAGAGGGAGACACAGAATTAGAAGCAAGCTCCAGGCTCTGAGCTTGTCAGCCCAGAGCCCGACGTGAGGCTTGAACTTGCAAACCACAAGATCATGACCTGAGCTGAAGTTGGCCACTTAACTGACTGAGCCACCCAGGCGCCCCTCGACTCTTTCAGTTCTAAGGGGGACAGGCAAGCACCAACAGCCTGGTTGTCCTGATCATTTTCCCTGGAGATGAAAAGAACCAAGAAAGTGTCACCAAAAGGAGAGTCAGTCCAATGAGAATACCTACATAAACACATTGTATTGTGCAGGTACAATACAATAATCTATGTATTATTCTAAGTGACCATGTCTGTGGAGAGAGGTACTTTTAGAACTATGCTCTAATAAAAACTCCAATCCTAAAAGTCAGTTGATCCTGCCAGAGACCCATAACTGATCCTGTATTTAATTCTTATTTCTTGTCCTTTCATTTTGGGGACCTAGCCCTCCCCAGCCAGTGGAAAAGCAGCCCTCTTACATCAGTCTGGGTATGTCACTGACAGCCACTGTTCCATCATGGGCCTCGCTCTCTCCATCTTCTTCTTCTTCATCACTACTTTCCGACTCCTCGCTAGAGGAGGAGTAATCAGTCACCTTCTTCAGTGGGCGGTTTGTTTCTTCAATCCGGAGTTCTCTTAATTCTTTGGCTAATGCCGTCAGATCCTACAAAAGAAAAGTCTGTTCAGCATGTGGGAACTGTAGATACACCAAAGTCACATCTCTCAGCAAGTCAGTGCTCCAGCTTAAGCAACAAGAAAAGAAAGCTCTATATAGAACGGTTACAAACATAGTTGCTGCATGGAACTCAGAAAACGATGTTTGTAGCAGAGAAACTAGAAAAGAAAGATGAAATAAATTTAGACTTTGCTCAAAACCAATTGCTAGACTGAGACGGCTCAGTTCTGAATATACGCGTGTATATATGTGTGTGTGCGTTCTGTGTGTACACATATATACAAACATTGGGTTCTCATTTTATTTTGGGAAGGTGAAGTTGGTCACCCTCAGAGTTCATGGGAAAACACAGGGGATTAACAATTGTTCCCCAGTATTTTGGGTCTCCTGCCCAAGCCACAGTCATGGCCTCTCCCCTCTTTGATTGCTACTGTACCAGAAATCTAGCATCAGTCACAGAACAGAGCAATTCCCAAGGTTCCAGCTACTACAATGACTCATTTGGTGTGTCATCATTCCCTGGAGCACAGAGGCACCGCATCAAATAATGGCCCACCCGAAAGCCTAGTGCCACTGAAATTTATAGCCACGGAGCTGAATTAATCAAGAGGAACAACAACAAAAAAACAGAAAAGAAAAAAGAGAAAGGAAAAAAAAGTAATTCTCTTCCAGGATGATAGGTGTTTAATTTTCTTTTATTTAAAATTACAGTCACCTGGCAGAAACCCTCATGAAGAATACCAAAGTGCATGTGCAAACACCAAAAGGGAAGAGATCATTTTTCAGTTTTCCATGAGTATGATGCAATCTTTAGCCTTATGGATGTGATGATGTGGTATTTAATCACCAGGCACATTGCAGGCAGTGTGCGGAGTCTTTGACTACCTTTTATTTCACATGCTTTCAGAGCAATGCGAGGGAAGCAGTTCTGCAAAAGCATGGCCGCTCTAATTTGCATGGGTTAGACTGCCCATGGCACGTAGCATGCAAATGAGGAAAAAGCAATTTGACATCAGTCTTACCATTTCTCCCTATATTAGTGACCCATGTGGGAATCAGAGCATTCAGTGAGAGACAGGGGATTAGGGAGAAAGAAACTCATTGAAAGATACTAAATCCCGTAGTTTTCTTATGGCCATATTCTCTCTTTATTTCAATTCAGAAATGTATTTGTCCAATTCACCTGATGTAAGATTAGAGCAATGTAGGTGATCTAAGTGATATCTGATGATCTGTCCTAATTGGTTAGAAGGAAAACTGTGATAAATGTGTATAAATAATAAATATAATTTTATTTTGAGGAGATAATGGATCATCATGTTTCTTTACTGTCATCTGTATATTAGGCATTAGTATGTTGGTTAAGAGTAGGAGAGGAATGTTTCAGGTGTTTCATGTGGTGTAGAAATTTAGGAAGGTTAAGGTGTTAAGTGAAGGGGTCATTTATTTCTCATTTCAGAATAAAATCAAAGGAAAGCACAACTTTTAAATTTGTTCTGAAGTCACTTAAATTGAAGAACTTGGAAAAGGGTAGTTTCTGAAAATTCAAATTGTGCATTTTCCACCCAAACATGCTTGCTGGTCTTTTTACACACATGCACACACGCATGGCCTCAATCTCAGTGGATATATTTACCCCACCTGTGAAAATGAAAACAGAATTGTTTTAAAAAGACTCAAAGGTGTTTAAATGTAATGTACACCATTAAAGAAGAAAACTGCCACATGGGACAGAATTTTATACAAATCTACTTCTTGTTTCTTTGGCAATGGGCCAAAATAGAAAAGGCCCATATTCAAATTTCAGCTTATATTCCTTATTTCCCCTTGACATTGCCAATGTTTATCTTTATCAAATTGAGAAGAAAGTGAAGGGTATGCAATACTAGAGCACAGTGGGAAATACAGTTTAGATATTTGTTAAAGTTATGAACAGAAAAGGGTATTATAATCATCCAAACTAGTAAAATAATAACATAAATTTATTTTCTATTTTGTCCTCTATATTTTAGGAGCATGTGAGGTCTCACCAAAGAATATAAAGCATTTAAAGTGTTACTTATCATTAAAAATGCATTTTATTATAATTTAAAGAGAGAATATGGTTTAAAATAATTTATTTCTAATGTCAATAATTCTGAGTAAAATATAATGATATTAGCTATGACTTATTTAAATTTATAATACGTTTTCCCCTTGGATTCATTTTCTTTGACATTTCACAAGATAAAAGATTTTTTAAAAGTCAAAACTATTTAGAAATATTTAGCTTATTCAAAGCCCATTGAATTAAAGAAACTCTCATTTGTAAAAATGACCTAAATTTTTCTTAACACTGTATCTAGGAAAAGTTTAACATTCTGACCTGCTTTATAACTTCACTTTTAATTATAATTTGTTTTGTTTGTTTCTTCATTATAAAAAGTTATCTTTCTTAAAACACTGGAAGTAATTGCAAATTCCTTTTAAGTTTACTTGGTAACAACAGCTCAGACGGTGAGACGTATATGAGACTTCCAAGGTAACAATAATGAGTAACTCGAAGGTAATACCCCAAAGAAAATTAATCTTCCATTGCCAATAGTCTACATGCTTAGCTGCAGTTTTGTTCCTTATCCATCCACTCTGAAAAAATTTACAATAGCAAAGTTATAGAAAATAGACACAATCTAAAATTGACACCATTGAGTTCAGATCCATTTTCATACATTTTATTTTCTGACAATACCAATTTTCTCCATATAATGAGTTTTTGTGGTAATTTATTGCTTGGCTGTCTCAAGCCTGGAGCTAAAAAAAAAATTAAAAAAGGAAAAATGTTCTATTTAGCATAAAAATATTTGAGAAATACAGAACTAGAAAAGAAATACTGCAAATGGTATGATTTTTTGACTACAGAATAAATGTGAAGATAGGAGGCTCTTACCCAAAGGCTTGTTTGATGTAACACTTTTTAGAATTAACTTGTTATTTTTTTTCATTAAAAAAGCTCTTATTTTTATAAAGCTCTTATAATATGACAATTATGCAGACTTTACCTCAAAAGGCACTCTTTTAGGTCTCTTTTTAGAAACAATGTAGTTTATTTAGATTTTAGTTCAATTTTTTGAATTATTAAGATAAAGGTCAAAAGTTTTTAAGCCAGCCTTTTCTTTACATATGAAAATAATTTATCTCCTTTTTAGGAAATCTTAAGAAGTGGCATTGGGGAAGTTACTTAACTCCAGCATCCTCATCTGAGAAAAAAAGCTTTTAGACCACTAGCTATTGTTCAAGGTCTGTCCCATCTATGGGTGTGTGCTGGAATTTTTCAGAGTCTTACACAATAACAAAAATAAAGTGCTAAAGCCAGTATTTGCTTATGCATCTAATCTTCATATTATATATTTAACTGCTAGAGGGAAAAGAATATTCTCAGTGATTGTATTAAATAATCGCAGACTACACTGCACAATCTTATATTCTATTAGAAAGGACTGCTAAATTAATGGACACTCCCTTCAGACTGATTTTCACGAAAAATCAAACCGTTAAATTAACAAAATAAGCAACATGTTTTCTAAGAGCTTTAAGATTTTTCATTTCAATCCTGAGTTATCTAAATGGGAAATCAGTCACTATGGAAGGAAGCCATATTAAACCCTACGACTGAAGATGGGAGAAAGGTCTAATTCAAGGTTTCTCAACTATTGATGTTTGGGGCTAGATCATTCTCTACTATGAGTGCCCTTCCTGGGCATGGCAGGATGTATAACAGCATCTCTCTGCTCTACCCATAAGACACCAGTAGCACTGCCCCCCTCTTCCAACTTGTGATAACCAAAACCACCCCCAGACCTTGCCAAATGTCTTCTAAGGGGAGGGAGGGGGATGAAGGGATAAGGAAAGGAGAAATAATCCTTGGGGGAGAACTACTCAGTTAGTAGAACTAAGTAATCCTGTATTTTTAGTGGCTTAGATCAGTGATATCCAAGGGGTAGGGTAAACAGAATCACCTGGAGGGCATTTTCCAACCACACATGGCCCCAGAGATTTTGGTGTGCAGCTTACATCACCTCCATTACTTATACTTCTGTTGCTGTCCCTCATCTCTATCCAGGGTATGAGTGTGAAGCAAAATAAATAAAGCAATTTTTAAAAGCCTAAAATATCCTAAGTTAACCAGATGAAATCCATTTTCCTCATGACAGCCACGTTTAAGCTGATTTCTGCACCCGTGAGATTTCCTTTGAGTTGTGCACACACACAACCCTTTCTCCGGGAGCCATAGCACCAGAATATCGTTCTCTGTCTTCAACTATTTGGGAGAAAATTGGTAGAAGTTGTGATAATTGCTGTCCTTCTGACTATGATGAGGGGAAGGGCAGGGCTGTGGCACAAAGAAATGTAAAATATTTCTCATTTTCCTCTCCTATAAATGCCATCCACACAGTGTAGATACGTAGAGTTGATTTTTATAAGCAGTAACCTTTTACCTAAGAAATAACATTCTAAATCACTCTGAATGGTAAGGCAGTCCTAATTCTGAAAGAGAGAGGCTCTTTGGTAAAGATCAGAAGCATAGAATCCTGCTTCTCCCACCTGCCAAAATGGCGCCATGCCACAGGCCCAAACTAGCATGTGGACAGCCTCTTGGCTTTCTCAAAATGTTCTTGCACACATGATCTTGAGTGATCCTAATCAATCGTATGATCGAGTCAGAGCAGGTGCTTTCATCCCCATTTTACACATGAAGAAACTGTGCACTAAGAGGTAATGAGACTGGTCCTGGCCAGTTATTTACTGGGAGGGGTGGGGGGGGGAGAGGCTAGAATTTGAATGCAGCTTGTTGTTTCCAAAGCCAGTGCTTTTTCCATATCGTTTCACGAAAAGTGCTCAGCAGAGCTACAGCCTTAAAGCCATAATAGTAGTCTTCAGATTCCATGCACTTAGGGCTCTTTGCAAGGCCTGTCTCTTAAAAAACAAAAAGAAACAACAGCACAATTCCACTATGCTGTATTCATGCAGGTCTGACAAACAGCAGTAAGGCGGTCATCCTTCTTAGCAAGCTACCTAAGATTGACAAAGCCATATATTTTTCTAATGGAAAAATGTCTCTGCAGATAAGGAAATAAAATCACTTAACTCGCCAGGATTCATTAACTAAAGTTGATGTTGCTGCTTATGCTGTAGTTAATGTCCCACGAAATTAATCTAACAATACCCAGTAACTCCTTGTTCACAAATCACACACTATAAATTTGGAGTGCTTTAGAATGATGTCTCTTTCTCTGTTAGTAAAACTGCCATCCCCTCGCGAGGCTGATGAGCAAAGGTTAAGAGCTGGGGCTTTGCTATTGGAAGATGCTGGAATGAAAAACTGCCAATAACAAAGCACTAATGCTTATCTTTAGCCAGATTGGAACATTGGAAAAGTGACATTTTGGCCTCGAAGAAAGGTCTCTGGAGCTTTATAAGAGTGTCTAAGTGCCTCAGGCTGGCTGCCATTGAAGGGGCTTGCCTTCGGGAAGACCACTCTGGATGAGTGAACTTTAAATCTGATCCAACAGGCCACTTTTCTGAATGTCAACTTCAGGAAATCACCTGTATATTTATATCTTGTGACAGCATGACCAAGAAAAGGTAATACTAACCTCATCTATAGCTTTCTTATAGCTCTGAGAAAGGAGGAACCCAATCCAGAAGAATCCACAGGAGGGGGAAAAGCCAGAAGAAAGAGAGCAGGTTAGACACAAAATGGGAATTGTTAGTACACAACTGATAAATTCAAAATTGCAGAGAGCGCATCAACCCCGAGGGTCAAATTCCCTTCATTATTACTCTCACTATGCTTCCTTACTTTAATATGTAAAAACCAGAATAAACCAAAAAGTCTTTGTATTCATTTCATAGAAAAAGTTCTCAGAAATTTTAAGTAAAATAAGTAGATAGATAATAACTCATCCCAAGTTAATTTCCAACTTTCAAATGTCAGCCTCCATGTGCTTATTTCTTTCACTAAAGCTATCTGGGGTCTGTCATGTCTCAGCAATGAAGCAGGCCTGCGGTCAAACCATGCTTATCATGTTTTGGTCCAGAAAAAATATAGTCCTAAAGGCATGAGAAACAGCAAAAATTACATTAATTCATATGGAAAATAATATGGGGAGAGGGCAGCGTAGACAACAGAAACCCAAAGAAAGTGCCCACATCCTTTCAACTGCTGGCTTGAATATCTTTTTGCCAAAGTTGCTGAGTGGAAATTATGTAATGATTATTCTCTAAAGTAGTGCTAATGATCAGCAGAATGCCTATTGGCAGATAGGCAATCTGAGATCTGTCCAGTTCTTTCCTAATCAGGTATGACTTGCTTCTGAATACTTCTAGCATCCATTCTTCTTATTAATCTCAATAAGTTTTGTTTCATAGTCATGGGTGTATCCCCAACTACTTTATCCTGTGGCTTCTCTGGTAATTAAAAAGAGTTCAAAAGCACTCACAGCTGGTCGACTAGGTCGAGTAATGTCCCTGGATTCTTCTGGCTTCACCTTGGAAGGCTCGTGGGGGAGCACAGGTGACCCTTCCGACTTACTGTTGGCTAGGTAGAAAGATAGGGAGCGAGAAAAATAATGACCATCAAAAGTGTTGACTCAAGTTCTAGGGTTCTGTGGTGAGTCATCCTTTGGGATTACTCAGGGAACACATCATTCACAGGCAAATTCTCAAACACATCCATGAAAAAAATTGTTAATGTTCAGGCAAATGCACTTAGGCTTGTAACCTGGAAGTCACTATTAATAATAAGGAAAACTAGCAAGCACCACCACCACCACAATTTACTGAGTGCTAAATGTGTGTCAGGCTTAATGCTAAATGCCTATAGTCTATGTCAACTGTCTCATCGCATTCTTGCTCCAACCCAATATATGGCACTCTTTTCCCACTTCACAGTTCAATATAGACTTAGAGAGATGGCATACTAGCCCAAGGTCATGCTGAAATTATGGGCAGAGCTGGTATTCTGTCTGGCTTATCCAAGTCCTATTCTTGGTAGTACACTAAACCAGCTTCTGTGTTAACATTCTACGGTTGGTTTCTTCTTTTACCACTTATCAATCAGTGTAGGTTATTTTGAGGGAGTGTTGTGGGAAAAAAAATAGAAGCCTATTTTATGTGATGGAATGGTTTTTAAGTGTGGGGTGGGGGGTGTCTGGGTCCTTTAAGGAAGAAAGAATGAGGTGGGGACAGGAAGGCGAGTATTGAAAAAGGGGAATTGCCTCAGAATAGAGGATGGGGGAGGGTCCCTCAACAGCTACAGAGTGAAGAGTATCTCTCAGTTTTTTTTTTTTTTTTTTTTATAGGTACAGAAAAAACAATCTGGCATCGGAGAGATTCTTTTGCTTTAAAGTGGTCCTTCCTGGGCAGAAACACATCAGGGATACAACAGTGTTAACCCAGAGGAACTATGGGCCAAAGGAAAGAAGATAAGAATTAAACCTAAACCAGCTCAGAGACTTACAATGCTATGTATAACTTTAGTTTCCTTTCATTTGCTTTAAGGATATTAAGATGCTTATGAATAGAAAAAAGATAAATGGATGGCAGTTTTCTCAGTTAATTAAATTTCTATTTGGAGTGAAGCAACAGAAGTACACATAGCTATGGGTGGCACCACTGAGGTCTGAAGGATGCATACGAGGGCAGCCATACCCCAGTCCTGAGACATGAGCATCATGCCAGATTTCAACCTTTCCAAAATGGACATACAGTGATTTTACTTATTTAAAACCTTAAAAAGCTAATATGTGGCAAACTATGATTGTGGCTAATGAAGAGGCTAAGAAAAAGCGCTGGTGGTTTTTCTCAGAGGGCAGTAATTTGTTACTATTTGTCAAATTGTACTTAAAAAAAGTTCTGGTGTTTATTACTTGAAAGCAAAATTATCTTCTGAAGGTTATTCAGAAAGAGTAAACTTTGATTAGCTAGAAGCAGTGTGTTGTCATGTGTAATTAGCTGGACACGCTAATGTTTTTCACAAGCTTCCTCATTAATGAAAACTAAACAGTGATAAATGACTTGAATAAATGGTCAGAGAGGCTCATTTTTTATCCCTCTTTGGTAGGAATAAGTAGAAGAGTGAAATGCACTTTCTAAGTCAAAGAGTTTAGTTTTTCTTTAAAAGGTATATGTATTCTACATTAGTCTTTACTGAATTCCACTTTGAGAGATCCCTAGTATTATAACTATATTCACACACAAAAGGAAGACTGGCATAATGGGAAGAGGATACTTGGGGGGTACATGAAACTCTAAACAGGCAACAAATGGAAATGGGAATTCAGTGACTTCAAAGTAATTATATTTTCAAATAAGACCAATAGTCCACGATCTTCCTGGAAAACAAGGTGATGTGCAATTAGAAAAGATTAGGTCCACACTGTGATGTCACACTTATGTATAACTGGGGATGGTGGCTCACTCACTGAAGGAGACTGAGGCTCCGGGCAGTGACAGGACTCTGCGGCATCACACAGTGGTGGCCATGCCAGGAGCAGGAATCACAGAAGTCAGGAAGTAAAAGGATCCCATGCCCATGGCTCTCTCCTCCAGGCAACGTTGTCAGGGAAAGGTAGGGCAAGGCTTACCTCGAACTCTGGTCCTCTCGCTGGACCCCGCTTGTGATCCAGGCTGAGAGCCTCCTTGGGAGCTGGGCTGGGAGCTGGGGGTGCTGGAGCTGGAGGAACTGCCGCTGCTGGTCCTCTGCAAGGGGCTCTCCAAGACGGGCTCCGTTCTCCGGAGGTCAGGGTTGCTGTGCGGAACGCAGAGCACGGTGACTATACCCTCGAGAACTTGCCATCCACAGACACAAGCCCAGTCCAGTCCCACCCCCAAGTGCAAAGAAGCACAGAGAGCACTTGTGTGACAGTGCACGGAATTGGTCAATGGAAATGACAGTCATGTCATCCTCTGTGGAGCTCCCAGCCAGAATTTGCTGGATGAGATGAACTCTTGACCCAGCTCCTGGGTCACCGCACTGAAGTATTAGCTGTGAAACGGCGCTCTTCAAAGTAGGCTTTCTTTGAAACCCTTATTCCTGTGTTCATTGTAAAAAACAAAAACAAAAAACAAACAAACAAAAAACCCCCACAGAAAACAAAAAAAACTTGAAAAAATATTAAAAGTTTAAAAACAGGAAGCAACACATGCAATCTCTGATGCAAGAGACATCCAACTATATTCTACTATTTGGTATAGCATCTTCTAGACTTTTGTAGATATGGAAGCATGCTGTATGTTCAGTTTTTCAGCCAGCTTCTCCTCCCCCCAGCCCACCCTTAACACCGCATTGGGAGCAGCTTCTTATGCTTATAAAAATAATAATGGCTGCATAATAGTCCAGTATATGGATGAATTAGTTTAACTGTTCTGCTGGATATTAAGGTACTTCCAATATATTGCTGTGACACAGGACACTGAAATAAATATCTACAGGCACACGCATACCCAATCACATCTCTTTCCTGGAACCTGGAACTGGGATTGTTGGGTGGAAGGACATGAACAGGGATGAGTGTGTGGCATATGGTTTTGTATGTGGGTGTGTAATGGTATTACCAGTTTTCGCTGAAGTGTATGAAATGGTCCATCTTATTGAATTCCTACCACACTTTATTATGAGCAGTTTGCTACTTTGTAAAAAAAAAAAAACAAAAAACAACAAACTATCTTGTTTTAATGCTGTTTTAAAACATTGCTATTGAGGTAGAATAATTCTTACATTCATTTGCCATTTGTAATTCTTCTGCAAATTGCTTAATCAAGTTCTCCACTTACATAGTTAGAGGTATGCTTGCATTTTTAAATTCCTTTCAGGAAGTCTATATATACTTGGGCTATTATCAAAGGGAGGTGTGTTTTAAAATAATTATTATGGGCGCTAATTCAAGAATAAGTACTTGTTATAAAATCTTACTGTATTCTTTGCCTTCATATCTTAACTGCCTCCCCACCCCCGCAAATAGTGGTATTTATTTGTTCACTCAGTTGGTCTATACCAAGCACTGGGTCAGGCATTTGAGATATGGTAATGAACAAGACACAATTTTGTCATCTGCCAGCTTAGCTGGATGCACGCAACCAGTTTCCTCCATGTTTTGCCTTCAGTGAGCACGGGGCAGCATGGGAGCATGGACAGAGCCACCTAGGCCACTTTTGGAGATCACAGAAGCTGTTCTACGAGAAGGGTGGGAAACCGCGGCTGAGGTATTTATGATTTTGTTATAAAATTTAGCAGCATCCTCCAAGTTTCCACAAAGCTCTTCCTTTTTAATTTATAACTTATAGGCCTTTTCATCTATATAATGCTGGGCCTAAGTGGATAATTTAGTGAAACCTGCAACTCGAAGCTCAAACCTACTGCCATCCACCTGCTGAGGGCCCCTACATGTTTCCAATGTCTTCAGTTCTCCAAACAGATCGCACACCTTTGCTAACAGAGTCACTGTAGTGTGAGCATAGACTATGAGTTAATGCAGTAAGTCATGTTAAAATGTAATTTTAAGTTTCATTTTGCTCTTCCCATTTCAAGAATATCAAGTGCATGCTGGCTGAACTGTGTTGGGTACCCCATATTACATGTATAAAAATGAAAATAATACGGTCTCTCCCCTTGAGATGCTTTCATTTTAGTGTACCAAAAACCTGGCCACAGAATGGCATCATTATAGCAGCAACTAGACCAAATAATTTCTTTTTGAAAACATAATAAGAATCTTGCTTTTTGGTGATGTATCTGCCAAAAACGTTTGATTAGGTTAGAAAAATTTTTAAATATTGGGTTATTGGAAGACATGGCTGGTGGCCCTGGAAAACATATGTAAAAATAAATATGTCCTCATAACTTTTAATTTTTATCATATAAATGTAGAATTTATGACAATATTTATCTTAAGCTTTTATGGTAAAGTAGTTGCTAAGTCAACCCAACAGTATGATCGACTGAAGCAGAAGTGATTATCAAGCTTAAGGAAAATGTTTAAATTCTCAATATTTTTATAGGACTCCTTTGCATAGTAATTATTTTGTAAAAATTGCTAACACTTAACTGGTTGAAACAGACTTGGATCCATACTGGAAATAGCTCTGATTTGGAGAATATCTAAAATGATAAAGGTATAATACTTATGCAGTATCCTACATTTTGAATTTTCCTTAAAGAAACAATCTTATCTCCTTTTATTCCCAAATAATAAATTATTTCCCATGGTCTTATTTTATTAAGCAGTGGTGGTCAGGAATTATTTATATATAATTAATAAAGTCCGAAGATATTTTTTCTAAAAACTGCATTGGTAGCCAGCTCTATTGCAGATTAAAGGTGACGGACACACTAAGGCTTCTTGGTAGTTACTTTCGTTTTGTAGAATGGTAGTGTTCTTTGTATTAAAAAAAAAAAAACCAGCTATTGTGAGAAGGGTGGCTGTGAGCTCTGAGATATTTTTCTCTGGTGGCAGGATCCAGCTAATTTGCTCAAACACAGCAGTCCTTTGATAATTTAACCAATACCTTTCTGTGAAGCACCTACTTTCTGAGACTCATTGGACCAGTGTGAGGAATGGCGGAGAGCACAGGTCACAGGTGCAAGATGCAACATAATTCTAGACGTGAGAAACGTGCAGTGGAGGCAACAGTGAAGAAGGCAAATCGCTGTATGCTATGTGTGAAAAAGGCTGTAAGTATTGTTGGAGTTTGGGGAACGATGAATGCAGCTTAGAGTGACTGAGGTGGTGGCACGAAGGAGACAGGACTTGATCAGGCCTTTGAGGAGTAAGCAGGAAGTCTGGGGGAGCACCTGAGCAAAGACGCGGGGCTGCGGGTTTTCTGGGGCTAGCTGGTGTAGACAGGACACCACCCTGATAGAGCACGAAGTCTGTGTTGGGATACCCTGGAAGAATGGGCCATCAGAAGAAATGGATGTTTATGCAGCAGTGCCTGTAAAGGCCGGCAGAGCACACAGATCTCCAGCCAGGCATCTGGATGGCCAGGTGGGAGGCGGCTGCCATACTGATGATGAGGCCTGGGCCCGGGCTCTCAGAGAGGGGCATGGGCATTGTTAGAACCAGCTGGGAAGTGCATGCGTCTCTGATGGGGCTCTGAGTCTCTTTTGGCATGAAGTTGATTGGATCCCATGGGTATTAAATCCATGACCTGGGCCTCATTAGCACAGGTCCCTCTCATTGGAGCTAACCAGCATGGGTGCTGATCTTAATATGTTGCTATTTTTGTTGCTAGAGACTGAAAGAAGTGTATCGTTTCTATATGCTTTTTCTACATTATTTTTTTGGACATATAAGTATTTTTAAAATTTTTATTAAAAACATTTATTAAAAACATTTTAATTTATTTTGGGCAGGGAGAGAGAATGCCAAGCAGGCTCTGCACTATGAGCACAGAGCCTGATGCGGGGCTCAAACTATCGAACCGTGAGATCACGACCTGAGCTGATATTCAGGAATAGGCTGCTTAATCTGGCCATGTGTAGCAACATGGATGGAGCTTGAGGGTGTTATGCTGAGTGAAATAAGTCAGGCAGAGGAGGACGGATACCATATGTTTTCATGTATAAGAGGATTGGGAGGAACTTAACGGAGGACCGTGGGGGAGAAGAAGGGGAAAAATAGTGGGGGAGAGGGAGGGAGGCAAACCATGAGAGACTCTTGAATGCCGAGAACAAACTGAGGGCTGATGGGGGCGTGATGGGCATAGAGGAGGGCACTTGTGGGGATGAGCACTGGGTGTTTTATGGGAACCAACTTGACAGTAAACTATTTAAAAAAAAAGAATAGGCTGCTTAACCGAGTGAGCCACCCATGCACCCCAGAAAACATAAGTATTTTGATAAAATGCCTTGCCATTCATATTTTTCTTTTCCTTATTATGTAGTAATTTGGTCTGGCCTTAGGGCCAAGAGGTCTGAGATAAATGCTCTTAGAGGGAATTTCTGAAGAATTCTATGAAATAATAGATTTCTCTTGTTCACAGATTAACGGAAAATACTCCAATCCAAATATGTAAGAACTTGAAAACATTCATATACATTTCCTCAAATGCTAACTTTCAGCTTTCACACATTCGCCATCCCACAGACAACACTGCTTGGCTGTAAAACACACAGTAAAGTGAAAAGGTGGAAACTATTTCATTTACTTGAAAGTCTGTAATTAACTGGCTGACTGCCAAAATCCACTTTAGTTTGTTCCTTGATGACATAGCCAATGAGAACAAATGAGCCATAGGGAGATAGGTTTGGGATGGCGCAGAGAATTATTTTTTTAAATTAAGGATTTAGTCATTGGGTTTTGACTGGGTGTTTCTGGCTTACTTTAAATCTTTTCATATTCTGAATGTACTTGTTTGATAAAGTTTTAATTTGCTTTAAAAGAACACATGAATCAAAGTTAAATATTAAAGTACCTGGAGTTTTTTAAAACAATATTTTAAAAAATGAACAAATCAAATCTTGATTTAAACTCAACTAATCACTTTGACAGCATAAGGCATCTGGGAGCCCAAACAGCAGGTAAGAGCTACACACTGATCTGCATATGCATGAGAAAGAAGGGCAGGAACAGGTGTGTGGGGTTATGGTGATGGGGTGGAAACTGTCAAAAGCACCTAATGACATTAGTACCAGCTTGAGTAGGAAAGTTTTGCAGCTATAAATAGGTTCCATGGGACAACAACCCATAGTCAGTATCATAAGATGAGAATCAATAACCATAGGACTAAGAGGAGCTATTAACATTCTCACTAAATTACATGGTGGGAAAAATGGAGGCAAATGGTGCTGTGTCAGTCAACAAATCAAAAATCCTCTTCCCTTTGGGAACATGAAGCAGCAACAGCAGCTGCGTTCACTGCAAAACAGGTAAGCATGGCATGGTACTTAAGGGTGTGGACTTCGGTGCCACAGAATGGTTGTGGACAATGGTTCAAATGGTGGCTCTATCACTTAATAATCTTGTCACCTCAAACAATTTAGTTAACTTGTGTTGGAGGTGACTATAACAAG
Organism: Crocuta crocuta; assembly: GCF_008692635.1. NCBI lineage: Eukaryota > Metazoa > Chordata > Mammalia > Carnivora > Hyaenidae > Crocuta > Crocuta crocuta. Next base: position 1,787,997 of record NW_027530001.1, read on the forward strand.
AGAATTGTTATATGATTTAAAGTTTATTTACTTTGAGAGTGAGAGCATGCACACTCCTGAGCAGGAGAGGGGCAGAGAGAGAGAATGGGAGAGAGAATCCCCAGCTGGCTCCGTGCTGTCAGTGCAGAGTGAGACACAGAGCTCGATCTCAGGGAGGGCAAGATCATGACCTGAGCTGAAATCAAGAGTCAGACATTTAACCACTGAGCCACTCAGGCACCTATTAAATGGTTTAAACTAGTTGCCCTTTGAGATGCACATCAAATGGTGCATCACAAATAAAGATGTTCCAGATGTGTTTATTAAATAAATAAATAAATAAATAAATAAATAAATCACCACAAACCAAGCAGAAGCCAGGGATACAAGGGAGCTGCCCAGTAACACTTTCTTGACCAGCTAATGCCAGCACAGCTGTATTGCTTGACACATACCGATTTGAAAATGTGTTCTTTACAGGGCTCTTCTTGATTTGGTGTAGTAAGTGTAGACCGGAGAAGTGACAGAACAGGAAGTTGTTTTCTGGGAGAAGGAAGGCTTTTGAAAATAGTAAAGCTCTGCTTTTTCCCCCAAGTTAGAGGCATACTTGCATACTCCCATTTTAACTCATCTCCAGGATCTTCCATTCAGGGTGCCAAGTGGTTTATTGGCTTAAATATACCATTTCCTACATTCTCAGAAGTTAGCACACATTCTGCAGTGCAGTTACTATAGAATATACAGTTATCTTACACCTAGTACCTGGAGTTCATTAGTACTTGAATTCAGGAAGCAAAAACTGAGCTTTTTAACCATTAGGCTCTGCTTTCTATTCTTCCTTTTTCCTACTGGCTTAGCACAAAAGGGTTTATTTCTCACTCATATCACAATATACACAGATCAAACTGGTCTCCTTGGTGGTTCTTCCCCAGGTGGAGATTCGGGGACCCATGTTCCTTCCATGTTCAGACATTGTTGCCTTAAATTTGTGGTCCCTACGTTTGCTACAAAAGAGAGCCTCTGCCTACTTTAGATAAGTTCATTCACATATTTCACTCAAAGCAAAAGAAGAAAGCAAGGCAAAAAAATCGAATTTTGCCCCTAATAATGCCTGTAGCTCCAAAGAGCAGCAGGTATGGTACATCCTCTGACCACGGGCCCTAGACTCAGATGGTCTTGGTTGAGTCACTGTCTCCCAAGGTCGCATGCAGCCCTGGACACAGCAGGTCTGCAGTTACATTTGCTGAATTTAGTAAACGAAAAATAATAATACCAAAACATCCTGAATTTGTCCTTTATTAGACGTGCGGTTTTTCTTAGGATGCATTCTTACTCTGCCAATTTTCTACTCTCCCTTGAGGATCATTTTAAGGAAAAGGGCCAGAAGGATAAAAAGGAATACTGACCAATGCAAGAAATACAGCTTGTAAACATGGTAAAGGGTGGATTATTTAAAAGCAACCCTTTGTTATGGTTTCATGGATGGCCAGGTGCCTGATGAATGGTATGAAAAGAACTATGAGAACTTCATTAAGACCAATATGAACTAGGAGAGTCTGCTTTACAGTAACATCCCAGCCAATCACACCTCCCATTGTCTGTGTCCTGGTGTATTTTCTTTACCGCACTGACTCAGGGCTCGCCCATGTGACTTGTGGCTGCAAATGGGACATCAGCAAAGATGATGCAAGCAAAGGCTTGAAAAATGCTCCTGCACTGGAGCTCGGGAGGCTGTCCTGAGATCACCAAACGGTAAAGAAGACCAGGATGAAAGACCACATGAAGGTACAGCTGACCCATCAGCTCAGCGCAGCTGCAGAAGTAAGCCCAAGTGAGACCAGCCAAAAAACTGATTAGCCAACCCACAGAGTCCTAAGAAATAATAAACTGTTACTACTTCAGAGCACTAACTTTTAGGGTGTCTTATTATGAAGCAAAGGTGACCTAAACCAATAAACCAAAAATCCCAAAGTAATAAACCAAATCCTGAAGCTTTAAAAAATGCAATCCAATCTAGAGTGGCAAGGTCTGATTCACATCTTAAGTGTTGGTCACTTGGTGATAGCAAGAAGCAGGGATTACTCCACGTGGCAGAGATGGGGATTCTCCGCCCCTCCCCCACAATCCCTCTGATTTTCATTGTAGGTAAATAATTATTATCTCTTAGCTCACTCCCTCCCTCCTTTCTCTGTAAGCAGAAAAATGTTAGCTGTCTCACAAAGTTTGCATTCTTCAGACAAAGTACATATTTAAGAAAAGCTCATGTTTTACAAGCTACCAACCATCAACAGCCAACTATCTTGGGCCCTAATGTCATTAAAATAACACTTCAGAGGGAACAAAGAGCTGCTTTTTATTTGATTATATAATGATAGTTCTCTTTCTTTTTGGTTGATAGAAAGGAAAAAGACTTTAGTTGAAATGACGCTTGATCTACAGCAGCTAAAATTCTGAGCAACTGATCCAATGAACGGAGACTTGAGGGCAGGGACCGAAGGATCAAGAAGCACTGGTAATTGGGGGTTTATTGCCGCTCGAAGAAGGGGATTGACAAAGTTCACGCCTGCGATCCTGGGGCTGATGCTCCTGAGGCTCCTGGTCACAGTATACTTTGGTCCTCGGCGCTACTTAGCAACGCCAGCTCAGGCTGAAGCTGACAAGTCACTGGGAAAAAATTGCTCATCCAGAGCTTCCTGCTATTGGCAATCCCACTCAGAATGGGCTAACTTCTTTGCCCTGAAGGGATTACTGTTCTTAGTACAGCTCCATCTTATTTTTGGACTGACCTCTTCCTAAAGCTCTTTATGTGAAGAGGAAAATTAAAGCTTCACGATCAAAAGCATTCCCTATACTAAAGATACATACAAATAATCATAACTTTCATTTCCAGTCTCTCGTTCTTCCTAGCCAGGGAGAGTCCTTCTCTGATGAACACAGTGAAGAAGAACATAACAGCCTACCCAAGCTCATCCTTTTTATAGTCTCAGCAGAGACCATTTGCTATTTCAGTTGATCCTAAAAAGTGGCGTATTCATCATGAAAAATCTGAGGGAAGCTTGACGAATTGGAGCAGCAAACAGCATCTGTTACCACATAAATCAGCTCAGATACAGTAAAGATATCGTTTACCTTCCAGATTCTCTTGAGATCTCTATACCAACCGGTAGGTGGATGTAGTTTCCTGACTGGAGGAATATCCACAGTTGATGCAAAATTCTAGGAGAGCACGGAGTAGCAGTGGAAGTATAACTGTATCTCAGTGACCCTCCCTAATGCCAAAGAGGTGATTTCTTGCTAAGAAACAGTCCTTTTGTAATGTGCCAAGCTAGATAGCTCTGCAGCTGGCCACTAAGACATTTCTTTGGCAATTACTTTGTAATGTATTAATGGCTCCCAGGGTACAGTTCTTTACCTCATGCTAAAAATCACCTCAAACCAGGCCATCTTGTTTTGCTGACTTCATGAAATGGCCTCTTAAGTAATGGTTTGGGGCATTCCAGCCAGACTCATATTTGCAATTTTACTCTCAAATTTTAAAAGTGAGGTACACTTGGTTGGCTTCTGTGTTGCCTCACTCACTCATTTATTCATGAGCCCTCACTGTGCACTGATTTCTGTGAAAGGCGACTAAAGACATAAAAGATGTATGTTCTGGCCCCACAAAAGCTTATAGTCCAAGTGCCCAGTCAATGTGCCTCTGAAGTGAAAAAAAAGGACAAAAACAATGTTTAGGACAGCAATAATGACAGTGCCAGGTGGTTTTTTTTTCTCCTTCACCTTAACCATCTCCCTTTCCTTACCTTGCTCTGATGGGTTGAGATCCCAGTCTGGGTCCCAGAGCACTACCATTTCCAGGAGAATTCTTTCTGGCTAATGCTGGAGATATAGAAGTTGTTCTTTGAGGCACCTGAAAGAAAACCAGAATTCAGAAATATTTTCTATAAAATAGCTCCCACAGGCTCCTACTTGAAAAGCAACCTAACCCTTTCCTAAAATTTACCAGGAGTTACAGAAAGAGGCAAGCAATAGTGTTCATTTTTCAAAGAGATATTTAACTCCCTAAACACAATCAAATGAAAAGCACTGGCTGAGGCACATTCAGCAATCACAAAGGAGTATGGTCTTTAACTATAAAAACAAATTAAAAAGGAGACCAAGCTAATTGCTTTGATTCCCTGGGCTAAAATAACTGATCTCCTTTGCTTGTGTAAGAATGGTGGGTATCAGAATTTCTTTGGAGGTACCATTAACTCAGTGGATCATTGGAAACTGCCTCAGATGAGAGTCATCCAGAGAAGCTGAGCTCCCACCACAACTGATAAACAGGAAAGGAAATTATGACATCTGGGGAGAAACTAGGGTATCAGGCTAGAACTTGGGACATAAGTAAGCCACATGTTGCTGGGCTCAGGGAAACTACTTCAGTAGATACTAGATGTTTCCACTTCCTATTCAACTTGCAATCGCAAATTAGAAACAACCCCTAAACACTGTGCTTTGGAAGGCCCATTTGCAAATGTAACACAAAACAGGATGAATATTGAAAATACTGGCAGCGTCTTCAAAAAGAATATGTGTGTATCATCAGACACAGAGTAGGAACATGTATCATTATTAGCTTATCTGACGAGGGCCTCTGGTTGGAATTCAAGTATGCCTCATTTCATTAAATATTTTTTTCATGAAATCAAATATTGTAGGTGTACTAAAGGGGTCCAGCATGAGGGAAGAGTATTTCGTAATACTGTATGAAAGTGAGCAGGAAATGAAAATGTAGATACCCCGTGACAGCTAGATGGGTTAAACATTTGTCAGGTGCTGCCATTTTCATTCATTACTTGGGGCTCTTTTATTTATCAATTTTATTTTTTGAAATGTAATTTATTGTCAAAGTGGCTTCCATACAACACCCAGTGCTCATCCCAACAAGTGCTCTCCTCAATGCTTTGGGCCCTTTTAAAGTGGGTTTGTGTTTTGCACTAGATATTTTAAAAATGTGCTTTGTTATAATAGTATTGGTTAATATATTAAATGATATTACCATTAATATAAGTTTTGTTGGTTATTATAATGCATTTTAAGATAATGACCTGGGAAGATGAGTTAGTGTGACGAGGCAGAATGGCCAAATCAGGGTTCCCACCTACTCATATTAAATATTCCTTTTGTAAACTTCAATAGTTGTAGAGAAGAAAGAGTCTAATTATTAAAACTAAATCTTTGTATGGACGTAAAATTGTCTCTTAGAGTTATACATGGATGCCTGCATGTTTTCAGAGAGTGGACCACTCACCTCCATTTTCAGTTTTTTTGGCTCTCATGTCACTTCTCTGCTTGTCCTATTTTCCATATTGGACTTTGCTCCCTAACTAACCTTTTTGATGGCATCTTGGCTTTTACAAAAGGAGAGCACCCACAGAAAAGCCATAATCAGTGACTTTCATATCCAAAATCATGGAAATCCTGTTATCCTTTTGAGTAAAAGATGAAGAAGAATATTTGAAGATCATTGGGTAAAAAGTATTTTTTCCTGGAATCAACAATGGCACTGATCTTTGGAAATTGTGGGACATTCCATTTGTCGTAGATTCTATACTGAGTTCAATAGGAAGGGGACTTCTGAACCAGGAAGAATCTGATGTAGACATTTCTCCAGTATTTTGAAATACTTTCAGGATGTCTGTGGTGAGATACATGGCCACATTTCATGATAGTTTTGGAATGAGTAACAACTGGTATAGGTAAAAACAGAAGAAACCAATGGCAGGATTATTCTGTCTGGTGGATGGCTAGTCATTTCACTCTACAGTTTTATTCTCAGGAATTAAATTATGACCTGGGCTAGAAGGAGCTTTCCTTAAACAGCCAGTTTTAAGAGCAATACTATCTTCTGAACACCTGCAATTTGATTTCACATTATGTTATTATTAAAAGTTGGGATAAGTCAATTTTCTACTTTTTGCTTGGAAGTTTTCAGTTTGTCTAGATGTAGATTCAGTCATCGATGAAAATATCCACTATTCTATACCTCTCTCTCTTTTTAAAGTAAGCTATATTCCCAATGTGGGACTTCAACTCATGACTCTGAGATCAAGAGCTGCATGCTCTAATGAGTTAGCCAGCCAGGTGCCCCCATTATTCTATTTCTTAATATGGATGTAAAATAATAGTTTAGAATGCTTGAGGTTGAAAGTTCTAATTTTGGAGACAGGATAGATGTTTCCAAGTCAATCTATATGAGACTCCATTTCTCGGGAAATGAAGGTCAGAAGTGATAAATGATAATCCATTTCTTAGCTTGGGAATGAGGAGTGATGAAAACAAACATGAGAAGGGGCAGTGCTTTGGCATTCTCATGCTCCTCATTACCATAAAAGGTCTGGAATAGAGGCAATAATAGTAATAAAAAACAATGATGACAATCACAGTAATGATGACAAAAGCATGCTGCACTGTTACCTTTGGTGGAATGTCTTCTTCCTGTCGTAACCAAGAGCTTCGGTCAAACTTCTCAATGCGGGTGGGGAGAGGAGGGTTTTCAGAGGTGGGATCCGAGTTCTGGCGCGGCATCTCAACACGGTGAGAGGTCACGTTCAGAGCCTCTTGAAACCCAGAGAGGCCCTTGGTGGGCTGCTCGTGCACTGACTGGGAGGCGGTCAAGGCAGGTCCCTGGGATTTCACAGCTACCAGATGTGGAATCTAAGCATCAAACCAACATTAGGGCAAAATGATTAGAAGAAAAAGTACATCAGCCAGTACCTCATTCAGTGGAAGGGAAAATAAAACTTTAGGGAGTACAAAGAGGCCATCACAGCTATACTTTTAGAAGCTCTTCCCAATTTCCCATTTACAGCCATGTGTAGGGCTGAACCAGGGTGCCTGGCAAAAGTTAAGTAATTTACTGGGGACTGCTAAGAAGTCAGTGAAATGAGTGTGGTGACAACAATAGCAATTTTCAGTGAACATTTACTGACCAGCAATATAATATATTAAAAACTTTTCTAACATTATAAACTTCCTCCTTCAACACCCTTAACTTTGACATTAGCAAGTACTTTGTACAACAAGAATTGCTCCAGATATCTTAATTCTTAAGAACTCATTAAATCCACCATGAGGTAGACACAATTATTTCATCGTTTTACACGTGAGGATGGAAGGTCTAGAGAGGTTAAGTAACAACCTAGATCTCACAACTAATAGGTGCTGGAGCCTGGACTGGAACCCACACATACCTCATGATCCATACACCTAACTCTATGTTATCCTGTTTTCTGGTAAGCTGACTCTTACCCCCCACCACATTATGTATTGCTCCACACCAAGAGGTTTCTTTTCGAGTTGTAGATCACATAATTTGCATTGATATTGTCCATGCATGGAAGACATGCCTTCTTTTGGTAGAAATGTGTCTCTTTTATTAATAGATAAATAAATAAATAAATANAAAAAAGCATATTTTAAAAATAGAGCACAAAACCACAAACCTACTTCAAAAGAGTTTTCAAAGACATTTGGGTAAAACCAGCTGCATTATTACCTTTATTTTTCATAAAATTCCATATTTTGTTTCACTTCATATTTTATTTTTAGTATTTACAACTTAAGAAGTCCTCTAAAACATCCAGAAACGTCTCCCAGAGTGGAGTACCTTTTTTCTTTTTTAAATAGGTTACCACAGTGGCTCTCGAGTCCTAGGGTGCATAGAAGCCCCCAGGGGGCTTGTTAAACCACAGACTGCCAGGCCCCCGCAGAAGGTCTGAGGCAGACCCAGGAAATTACATTTCTACCAGGTTCTTGGGTGACGCTGATGCTCATGGTCCAGTGACCACCCTTTGGAAAACACTGGCTTAGAAGACACAACTTTATCCAAGTTCATTTATTTTTTCTGGTTAAAGGTCATACAAAATTCCAATGAACAAAAGATAATAGTTTATATAATAAAGAGGTATATACACACACACACACATATACACACACAAATATATACATGACTATAAGCTGGGTAATTATACCTGAAAGTATGCCTGCTCCTACCTTGCAGACACTCCCATGGGTCCCAGAGAGGCCAATTGACTTTGTGGTTGGCTCAAAGTTAAGGATGGTATCTTTCTTCTTTCTCACCCCTTCCCCCTACCCTTCGAATCCAGTGAGTCCTCCTCTATTTCTACAGATTCTGTATTAAGGGCCATTGTTTCACTGGTCCTATGTGTGAATCCAAGTTACAATCCCCTGTTGCTTTAGTACGCGTCATCACACACGGTATTGAAATGGCTGACGGAACAATGGGAAGAGGTACCTGGGGATCGACTGGTCTGAGCATGGGAGGTGTCCGAGCAGGCTGAACCCCACTGATACTGAAGGACTCCGACCTTGGGGGCAGGTTGGGGTCAGATATTCTGTTGGCAACCTTGTGAGGCATGGCAGGTGAACTCTGCCGGTTGAGCCTTGACCGCTCTTCTACCTGGAAGCAAAAAACAAACAAACAAACAAAAACCCAAAGAAAATAAAAAGGTGCTTCAATGGATACAGATGGATAGAAACTGATTTGCTTCCTAATAAGGATTATCTGTTGTCTCCTGCACAGCCATTTTTGTGTCCCTTTAATCAATTTGTTTTAAGGAGCCAAAACTCTTCATACCTGTTCTGCATCAAGAACTTTTATTTAAAAAGCTCTTTTCTGTCAGAGTAAACACTAAAAACAAACAAACAAAAAAAACCCACAGAGCACCTAAGCTATCATCCTTCTGGTATCCAGTTATCTTGTACTGTTTCAGTTAGCTGGGAATTTGGGACCCATTTAAAAGTTTATCTCGCAATGATTGGATATTGTCTTGCTGACTGGTCACAAAGCCATGGCATCAGTGAGGGAGACAAGAGTGAACACTAAGATTGCTCAGGAACAGGGGCGCCTGGGTGGCTCAGTCGTTTGACTCTCTGACTTTAGCTCAGGTCATGACTTCACAGTTTGTGAGTTCGAGCCCTCATCGGTCTCTATGCTGACAGCTCAGAGCCTGGAGCCTGCTTCAGATTCTCTGTTTCCCTCTCTCTCTGCCCTTCCTCTGATCACACTCTGTCTATCTTTCTAAAGAATAAACAAACATTAAAAAAAAAAGATTGCTTGGGCACAACAGAAAACTGCTTTGCGCTGACTCATGGGAGAAGAGAAGACCACTAATGCTGCGTTTCCTCACAGGCCCAACTGATAAGCAAGGGGGTGTTTCAGGCTCTCCCTTAATGGGCTGGACTGTCTTCANTTTCATTAGCCTCACCCCGTTCCTTTTGCCCTTGAGGTCTTATCCCTGGAGCAGCTCCGCCCTAGCCTCTTCAGACCCTCTTTGGTCTGAAATATGAAATGTCATTAATTATAGTTCAGAGAAAATCCTCAAAGTCTAGTTCAGGTGAATGTTATGCTTCAACCAGAATAGAACTGGAGCCAATCAATTTTTTCTTAATGTTAATTAGCATGAAATACAATAAATAATAATGTTTAAAAAAGCATATTTTAAAAATAGAGCACAAAACCACAAACCTACTTCAAAAGAGTTTTCAAAGACATTTGGGTAAAACCAGCTGCATTATTACCTTTATTTTTCATAAAATTCCATATTTTGTTTCACTTCATATTTTATTTTTAGTATTTACAACTTAAGAAGTCCTCTAAAACATCCAGAAACGTCTCCCAGAGTGGAGTACCTTTTTTCTTTTTTAAATAGGTTACCACAGTGGCTCTCGAGTCCTAGGGTGCATAGAAGCCCCCAGGGGGCTTGTTAAACCACAGACTGCCAGGCCCCCGCAGAAGGTCTGAGGCAGACCCAGGAAATTACATTTCTACCAGGTTCTTGGGTGACGCTGATGCTCATGGTCCAGTGACCACCCTTTGGAAAACACTGGCTTAGAAGACACAACTTTATCCAAGTTCATTTATTTTTTCTGGTTAAAGGTCATACAAAATTCCAATGAACAAAAGATAATAGTTTATATAATAAAGAGGTACACACACACACACACACACACACACACACAAATATATACATGACTATAAGCTGGGTAATTATACCTGAAAGTATGCCTGCTCCTACCTTGCAGACACTCCCATGGGTCCCAGAGAGGCCAATTGACTTTGTGGTTGGCTCAAAGTTAAGGATGGTATTTTTCTTCTTTCTCACCCCTTCCCCCTACCCTTCAAATCCAGTGAGTCCTCTATTTCTACAGATTCTGTATTAAGGGCCATTGTTTCACTGGTCCTATGTGTGAATCCAAGTTACAATCCCCTGTTGCTTTAGTACGCGTCATCACACACAGTATTGAAATGGCTGACAGAACAATGGGAAGAGGTACCTGGGGATCGACTGGTCTGAGCATGGGAGGTGTCCGAGCAGGCTGAACCCCACTGATACTGAAGGACTCCGACCTTGGGGGCAGGTTGGGGTCAGATATTCTGTTGGCAACCTTGTGAGGCATGGCAGGTGAACTCTGCCGGTTGAGCCTTGACCGCTCTTCTACCTGGAAGCAAAAAACAAACAAACAAACAAAAACCCAAAGAAAATAAAAAGGTGCTTCAATGGATACAGATGGATAGAAACTGATTTGCTTCCTAATAAGGATTATCTGTTGTCTCCTGCACAGCCATTTTTGTGTCCCTTTAATCAATTTGTTTTAAGGAGCCAAAACTCTTCATACCTGTTCTGCATCAAGAACTTTTATTTAAAAAGCTCTTTTCTGTCAGAGTAAACACTAAAAACAAACAAACAAAAAAAACCCACAGAGCACCTAAGCTATCATCCTTCTGGTATCCAGTTATCTTGTACTGTTTCAGTTAGCTGGGAATTTGGGACCCATTTAAAAGTTTATCTCGCAATGATTGGATATTGTCTTGCTGACTGGTCACAAAGCCATGGCATCAGTGAGGGAGACAAGAGTGAACACTAAGATTGCTCAGGAACAGGGGCGCCTGGGTGGCTCAGTCGTTTGACTCTCTGACTTTAGCTCAGGTCATGACTTCACAGTTTGTGAGTTCGAGCCCTCATCGGTCTCTATGCTGACAGCTCAGAGCCTGGAGCCTGCTTCAGATTCTCTGTTTCCCTCTCTCTCTGCCCTTCCTCTGATCACACTCTGTCTATCTTTCTAAAGAATAAACAAACATTAAAAAAAAAAGATTGCTTGGGCACAACAGAAAACTGCTTTGCGCTGACTCATGGGAGAAGAGAAGACCACTAATGCTGCGTTTCCTCACAGGCCCAACTGATAAGCAAGGGGGTGTTTCAGGCTCTCCCTTAATGGGCTGGACTGTCTTCAACAGAGTTCTTGTATCATTTCTCTCTTTTCCTCTTTAGGATCCTTTCTTTTCACTTGTCTCCCTGCTCCCTAAATACATCTTTCCATTTCCAGCCGGCACTGCACTGCCTTACTCTCCACCCTCCTCCCTGTTTGTCCAACTGTGGCATTCATTCTTGCTTCTCCCCGTCTTCTCTCCTGGCCTCCAATCCTTTCTCTTTTGTGGCCACTTCATTTCCCTTTCCTGCTGAGTCTCTCTCAACCCAAAGCAGATAATTGATCAGAAATGTTTCATCAAAAAGGCTCAGAGTCCAAGGGAATGCCCTTTTAATAAAGGTAAGGTTCCCCTCAGGACATGTCTGTAGCAGACAGACTGTCACAGAGGAGATTTCCAAATGGAAATTTAGATAAACAAGATGTTGGGGTGGCTGGTTGCTCAGTTGATTAAGTGTCCAATTCTTGGTCTCGGCTCAGCTCATGATCTCACAGTTTCATGTGCTGTCAGCACAGAGCCTGCTTGGGATTCTCTCTCTCCCGCTTTCTGTCCCTCCTATGCTCGTGCTGTCTCTGTCTCTCTCAAGATAAATAATCTTATAAAAAAAGATAAAGAAGATGTTAAGAACTCTGACGAGTTCAAAAGGGTCTAGGACTTTCAGATCCATCTTATCCTGTCCTTTATTTCGTTAGGATCGATTTGACAGCTATATTTTCCAAACCTCCGGGGCAGTGCACCCACCCTGACGACTCTTCAGTGTGAGCCTTAATTCTCTTCTGCTGACTCACCGATGAGTGTTCCAAGTGTCTGTTGCAGAAGCCACACGCAGGTCAAGATACATTTGAATGGTGCTCTTTACTCATTTTGCTGCCTGATTTAAAATTAAAATTTTTTCAAAAGAGCTATTCTTCCCCTTCCTTCTTATTTCATTATGAATCTTTCTAGAGGCAGACTCAGTCTCATATACTGAATAAGTCCTTTTTTTTAAACTGTCATATTAATTGCAAATATTTTAACATAAGAAGATATGCTGCAGAACAGAAAACCATCCCCCCCCACCTCTACTTAGGGATAACTTAACATGTCCTCTCCCACCATGGCTGTGCAGGGGACATACAAATGGCATCCAGTTGACTTTGGTTTTGCAATTCCATGTCCTAGAAGCTTACCACATACCAAACGAGGTTAGGTATAAAAAGCCAGATGTAGAAACCAGAACATGTATACTTTGTGTATGCATGTGTACAAAGTATTACAGCGGCAATAATTATTTGGCTATTGCACTGAGCAAAAGAAAAGAATAAAGCCAGTTTTGAGCTGAGATCATAAAGAAGACAAGGTCCCATGAAGACAGTCATAGATAAACTGAGAGAAAGGCACACAATGTATTGCTTTTCTAAATACCAGACTCCTTGAAAAAGAAGTGACCATTTCCAGGCCACTGAAATTGGTCAAATATTATTTTTTCGTATTTCCACAGAAGATCATTAATAGATAAATCACATGTATGAGCACCCCTTACTGTCCAAACTCCCCCTGTCCATATAACTTATTGCAGTCTGAGCTAAGGAACCAAAGAGATTCAGACGCATTTTCAGAGAAATACCTGGCTATCCAATCCATGGCCACCTGTTACCTGACAGTCAGGAACCAAATATATTCAGAGAATGGGGAATACTTGCCATTATTTTTACTTTTTAACTATAAAATACAATCCGTTTTAAACACACATGTAGAGGCAGCACATTAAAAACAGCAGTTGAAAAAGTTTGCCTTGTGGGGATGGAGTTGAAAAAGACTCCATCTTGAACAAAGAAACCATTTTTGAGATAAAAAATTCTTTTGGCAATAGCCCGCAGCAAAGTTCCAGTAAAGGAGGTATTGTCACCACAGGCCATATGGGTCATAGAGCTACCATGGGAAGTGAAAAGGGTGGAAAGTGAGGTGCTGATTTTCACAGGCAGTTAATGGGTTTGATTGGTCATGTGTAAATATTATGAATGTACTTCTAGTAAAATTTCCTATGCCTTCTATCAATTGGTTTACACACTAAATCCTACCATTCGTCTGTGTCAACTTGTACCATTCTAGAATATATGACATAAGTAATTTATGGTTATATTTTCAAACTATTTCAAGATGATTCAATTTGGTAAAATTGCTTGGGTTGGAGCTTGTCCAAAGAAATCGGAAAATCTATGAGAAAGGTGTAACAATGAGTCATCTGGCTATGTACTTTGTCTCAAGAGAACATTGTCCTAAAGTTTTTAGGAAGATAATGTTGTCCACTGCTTTTGCACCAAAGGAACAGCATTAGCATGGATACTGGAGCAAAAAATCAAACATCCTGATACCAGACAAAGGAGAAGCTGGGTAGTGTATTTGGGTGCAGGACCCTGCTGATCATTTTGATACTGGACAAAGGCCTGTCTCCTGATTCGCCACATCTTATTTCTACTAAGTGATAAGGAGATGGATATGCTAGTGAGACAAATAAAGTTTTTTTTTTTTTGCACAGAATAAGGATATTTGTGATTAAACAATGGGGTATGATGGAGATATGTTTTGATCTATCTTGCAAGATACCAAAAATAAATCTATTACCTGAGCCTCTGCTCCAAGGAGATGTAAAATGTTAGAAATACTACCAAAAAAGAATGTTCTAGAAGCAACAGTTATAGAGTGTCAAGGTGCTGGACCATGACAACAAAAGATACCTGTTGCAAAGGATTTCATACTTGTAGGGATTATCAATGAATATAGAAAACAACATTAGGAGACTGATCAGTTTTAGTATAAAAGCATTTTTTTTTCTTATTAAACGGGCTGTTTGAACATCAAAAGTAAAATTTTAGGAGGTTTATTTAGATCACCTCTGCAGAAATGCTGTACGACACTGGGTGGCTCAGTCGGTTAAGCCTCCAGCTCAGGTCAGGACCTCACAGTTCATGAGTTTGAGCCCTAATTCAGGCTCCGTGCTGACAGTGTGGAGCCTGCTTCAGATCCTCTCCTTCCCTCACTCTCTCTCTGCTCCTCCCCTGCTCATGTTCATTCTCTCTCTCAAAAGAAATAAACTTAAATAAAAGAGAAATGCCATTCTATGTATTATAGCATTAGAGAGAGAAAGAAAATCATAATTATGGTCTCAGAAATAAAATCCTGCTCCAGGCAGCACTGTGGGTTCTATGGGAGTGATGCCTAAGGCGTCTGAGAGGCATAAAGCCTATACAAATACAGAAGACCTGAAAATAAACTTGTTGATTATAGGATTTCAAAAAATTTCTCAAAATAAATAAAAATATGTTTAAGCATGTATAAAAGGAAACATATTGATGTCAATTGTTGAACTGTTTTGTATGTTGACAACAATTTACAGCTTGCAATGTGTTACTTAGCAATAATGGCTAGTATCTGCTGAGAGAAGAATTTCAAAACAAAATTATAGAAGTAATCTTTTAGATGTTGACAGCAAAAATATATTTGTTATGTCACATGAGTGCATTTTTATGATATTTTATATGATGCAGCATCTGGGGGGGTCTATGGAGGTCTCGGAGGCCTTACTTAGAAGCCTATGGATGGTGAATTGAACACAATCATATAGGAATTCCTTTTTTTCAAACTGAACAAAACAGTTTGATTTTTTTGTCATTATTGGCAATGGTGGAGAAAAAGAAAGAAGTCAACAAATAACTTTCATTCGATACCTGGCCCTGTATTCACCGGTCACATAGTTGAGTCATACTGTCCTTTGGCAAAACCACAGGAGCAAGTCGGTTACTGAGCAAGACTGGGGACACCCCTTCTCTGAGGCACCCCTGAAGACACGGGAGACGCATTCATAGGAAATGCTTAAAATGGGGTCTCATCTGCAGACAAGAGCCTGGACTACTCTTCCACTGTCCACCCTTAACCAGTGACTCCAGAGAAAAGTATAGGTCTTCATGGGGATGGAGCACATAGCTTAAAAATAATAAGGCAAATATTAATAAGCTGAGAGGGGAAGTGAAGAAGTGTGCGTCATCACTTGGGAGAGGTGAGTGGAGGAAATGGGGATGCGTGTGGACTGCCCTTGTGAAGAACACACCAGAAACAACAAGAGGCAGACATTCCTTGGGGGTGACAGTGGCCTTGGAAATAAAGTATGACTGTGTTGAATACTATCTTCTATTTGCATCTGCACAGTGCCTATGGTTTCAATGGCACGCTCATATACACAATGGCCCAGGGGCCTTCCCAAAGGAAGGAAGTGCGGATGGGGAAGCTGTGCCTTAGGAAAGCTCCATGGTTTGTCCCATGTCACCCAGCCAGGAGATGGAAGAACTTGAACTTGACCTCCTTATGCCAAATCTTAAGAGAGAGAAGCAGAAACTGAGGAAATAAGGGAGCAGAGCTATAAACTCTCTAAATGGTAATTTGGGACCTCATGTATAAAATAACATATAAAAGGGAAAAAAATCCCACATCACTATTGAGTATAAAAAACCAAGTAGAGGAATTCTCATATACAGGATTTCAGAGTCCACGGGCTGGTGAAATATAAAGGGACATCTTAGCCCATTGTTTGCCAAAAAAATCATGGTCAGATGACTAGAATGCATCACAGAGTTAAGAACATGATTAAGCACTGAAAAAAATTAAAATACAATGTCATACAGCATTTATGTAGAGACAGGATTCTGTCACTGTTGGGTGTTGATGAAAATTTAAAAGATGGGGGGGTGGGGTACACAGTTACTGCTAGGCCCAATCACATGCCAGTTTAAGGAAAGGAATCCGCCCCATTATTTAAAAGAAGGTATTATAAGAAAATAAATCTCTATCTTTCAAACAGTGGAAATAAGAAAAAAAAGATCTTCAAATTTTTGCTGACATTTAACAGAATATCATACTGATGTTTTTACAGAACAAACCTGACTTCCATCCCAATCCAGAAATGGTAGAGAATTTGAAAGGAGTGAAAATTTCCCCACCATCCTTTTATTTTTAAAAAAATTTTTTTTGTTGTTGTTGTTTTTTTGTTTTTTTTTGAGAGAGAGAGACGGCATGAGCAGGGGAGGGTCAGAGAGAGAAAGAGAGATACAGAATTTGAAGCAGGCTCCAGGCTCTGAGCTAGCTGTCAGCACAGAGTCTGACGTGGGGCTCGAACCCATGAACCATAGATCATGACCTGAGCCGAAGTCGGACGCTTAACCAACTGAGCCACCCAGGTGCACCGCCCCCCCACCCCATCCTTTTAATAGAGACATTAATGTTCCTCTCTGGCTGAAATCTGAAATTCACAGTCAATGTGACAATTGGGACAGATCAAATACTAAATAAAAGGAGAGAGGGAAGTGGCACCTGGATGGCTCAGTCAGTTAAGCATCTGACTTCAGCTCAGATCATGGTCTCATGGTCTCTGAGTTTGAGCCCCGCATCAGGCTCTGTGTTGATAGCTCAGAGCCTGGAGCCTGCTTCAGATTCTGTGTGTGTCTCTCTCTCTGCCCCTTCCCTGCTTGCACTCTGTCTCTCTCAAAAATAAATAAGCATTTGGGGAGAGGGAGGGAGGCAAACCAAGAGAGACTCTTGAATACTGAAAACAAACTGAGGGCAGATTGGGGTTGGGGAGAAGGGAGAGGGGGTGATGGGCATGGAGGAGGGCACTTGTTGGGATGAGCACTGGGTGTTATATGGAAACCAACTTGAAAATAAACTATGAAAGAAAAAAAAACATTAAAAAAATTAAGGAGAGAGGGGAGAGCTCAACAAGATCTGCAAATGA
Organism: Crocuta crocuta; assembly: GCF_008692635.1. Classification (NCBI taxonomy): domain Eukaryota; kingdom Metazoa; phylum Chordata; class Mammalia; order Carnivora; family Hyaenidae; genus Crocuta; species Crocuta crocuta. Next base: position 1,805,012 of record NW_027530001.1, read on the forward strand.
CCGAGTATTTTCACTTCTTATTTCATCCAGCTGATTAATGAGAAACCTAATGAGAAATGCAATGATGACTTACATTTTACAAAATGAAGCTACAACATCACAGAGAGTGAGGCATTATAACATTACACTAGCTAATGAAAAACTGTCGATTTGAAAAAAGAAAGAAGGGGATGAAAAAGTAACCAAAGGAGGAAAAACCATCCTGGTGAGGAGGTATAGACAGGGGTTAGAAAACAAATACTGGCATAAATTACAGAGGCTGCCAGGGGAGAAGACGGCTGGGTGGTGTCTTCAAGGGCACAGGGGGCAAAAAGGCCTAGACCTTGCATCACAGGAGACCGTGGCAAGGATAATTTCAATTTTATATCCTTGTAGAGGATGCATTCAAAAAAGAAAGGGTGTCTTTTATTCCAACTCCAAAAGACAGTTTAACTCAGGCTATTTTCTTGGTTACTCATTAAGATACTGCTGGGCTAGAAATTCTGTCCGTATCTAAAGTTTTGAAATACATTTTACCACGTTGAAGTATATTTTACAGCTACTTTCAGCCCTATCTACCTCACTACTATAAGGAAAGAAGTCTTTAAATAATGCTCAAGAAGAGAAGTTCATACATTGCTATGAGAAGCATTAAAAGGTCAAGAAGATAAGGATCCTCACACCCATTTTTGTTCCCATTTTAAGAAGTGGGTGTTAAGAAAATGATGAATCAAACCAAAGCAGACAACTACTTGTTCTTATTTGTATACTAGTCACTCCAATCCCAAATTTAGCACTATCATTCATTCTATGATCTAAATGTCTAATCTTTCCTCTTACATGTGAACACCCACTCTAAGACTTGGGAATTATTTCATGAATAGATTGGTTAGTTGGAAGCTGGATTATGTTAACCACACCCAGAAGGATTAGATGAAATATGAATCCCAGAAGCATGTTCCCACATGTGTCTAGAACTGCATGAAGCCCAAAGAAGAGTGCCAGCTGAAGCCCAAAGAAGAGTGCCAGCTGCTAGGAAGCCAGAGACCTTGGAAGATGTCACCCACCAGAGGTGGCCCAGATTTATGGCCAGGGGACCTCACATCAGGAGTGCTTGCTGACACAGCCGGGTTGTTTGCACGCCCAACTGCTGTGTTTCTTTCACTGCTAGAAGCCTGGCCAGGAAGTACAAGGGAATTAGGAGGTCTAGAGAACCACCTTGATGACATTTGCAAAGAGTGGCGCCCAGGAGTGTCATGGCTTCTGAAAGCTCGGGAGCTATAAACTAGTTCTGAACAGAGAGGATAGGCCAGGAAACTCAGTGAGGAAGACAAAGAGTAACTAGATAACCATGAAGTCAAAGCAGTTAAGTTCACATCAGATTGTACTGGGCAGAGGTGGAAAGAAGGACGTGGGAACTGCTTCAGGTTTTCCCCCCTTTTCTGGTACATTTGTGCAGAAGGGAGCTGCACGGGGGACAGAAGGAATTCTGGGATGCTTTGCGAAGAATGACAGTCATCTCCAATGGGATCTGTAGGTGTCCCTCTCCTACACTCACGCTGGGGGCTGGGAACACTGAGGGTCATGTAGTCTCGCATCAAAGAAAGATCATTTAGCGATGCAGCACTTCTTAGAGGTGTCGAGGTACTTGGAAGGATGCATGAATTCATGCCCCTCCTGCCCCAAGGTCCACAGGAGTCTCTAAGGCCCTCCTTACTTCCAGTGATGGACAACCTATGGCTTGTCATTTTGAAGATGTTGGGAGAGGACACACAAACGACCTTAGATCCTAACTCTTGAGTCAGACTGCATCCTTGGGAGCGAGATCTCCTTGGGAATCTCACTGTGATCCTCGAGGCTTCCTGAGCCTTCAGTTGTTCTTCAAGACCAACTCTGTTAGGACAAGCTAGTCCATCTTTCTTCCGTGGGTGATGCTCCAACAGGAATCTTGATCTGGAATTGTGAATTTCTGCAGGTGCTACTGGCATTGGCTTAGCAGAGCCTAGTTTTTCAGCCTTCTGAACACATGCTAGGATCAGCAGCCGTGTGTCTGGATTAGTGGAGGGTTTCAACTTGACAGGGCTAGAAAATGGGTTAGCAGTGGAGGAAGGTGGCATATCTCTATCAGCCGGGATGCATGTCAGCTGCTGTTGAACAGCATAGTGATTCTGCTTAGCTGGAAGGACAGGTGGGTTATTAAAGGGTCGGTGCTGTACCTGGGAGTCGGATCACAAAATTGAGTTACTGATCTAAGAGAAAGAGGCAGCTGTTACAGACATAGGTAAATATAGATCATATTAACAGACTCTAAAAGAGAGTGATCCTAAACATTCTCTACATGAAATCAAATGATTTTCTCTACAGATTCAGTTTACATTTTCTAAGAAAAAAAAAGTTTAATTTCTGTAAAAATAGCCCAGGGTCATTATAAAAGACTTACACAATATATAAGAATATAAACACATTTGGAGAAAAAACCCTGCAGTGTCTACTTCCCTTAAACAATCATCATTAACATTACGGCAATATCATTTCAAGCATTTTCTTTACATATATTGAAAGAGAATAAGAAAATAAAAAGACAGAAATATTTTTAGAAAAGGAGGATCTTATGTAAGAAATCCACTTCTGTTAAGACTGTGGTCTAGATAATTTTAAAGAAGCTCTGGCTATAAATGCCTGAAGATACTAGAACAAAATATGAAGTACCATAAACGCTATGCTCACAAGAAAATAAAGGAACCACCTGGGAGCCACAAGCGATGGCAGAACCGGAAGTCAGAGTGTTATGTGCGTGAGCTGACACAGTGACTCCTGGAAGGGATGTCGATCTTGGCTGAAGTTATCATTTTGTTTCTTTGCTTTACCCATTTGGTTATCACCTTTCCCCCCCCACTACCCCCCATCGTCCAAATAGGTTTTAATTAGATTTTTAAAATAGCTCATCACAGAGCCATGTTCCTGAAAATCCATCCTTAGTCTGCTAGTTGAGCACATGAAGAACCACTGCTCTGGAAATATTTGCAAAAGAAATACACAGGACCTCTGATCCTAGAAGGGATGAGCGCAACCACGGGTCTGAGACCAATGGTGTGTCCATTTATTCCACGACAGAAGCCAGGGAAGGTTGGCAACAATGCCAATGATCACTTTGACGGTCTAGGAATGGACAGGAAATGATTCTACCTAAAATTCCTTAAATCTTTATTCAATCATCTTCTTTCATTGGAAAGTCTCTAAAATTCCTCATGCCACAAACTCATTTGGGCTCCTGTGAGAAAAATGGTTTTTCTAGCATTGGTTCTATATCCATGAAGATTAAAAACAAAAACAAAAAACCAAAAAACAGCCTGAAAACCAAAAACCACTAATGGATTAAGGTGTCTTGCTAGTTCTATATAGAAATAATATTATGGTCCTTTCAAAAGCAAAGCATGCATTTCTTATGACAAATTGTTTTCCAACTGCACAGCGCTAGTTTAATTCTCTGCTTCTACTGGATGAAGTCACTGTAGCCAATAGTCTGGCCAACAGGATATGGTGACACTTGCTAACATACTTACCTCCTTGGCCCATGCTGGTTTCTCACTAGGACTCATCCCTTCTTTGTAATGGTACAGTGGCTTCTTCTCCACAGGCCTCTGCTCCTGCCGCTGATGCTGAAGAGAAACCAAGTAGTCTCTCTCTTGCTTCAGTTGTCTCTGTAGTCTTTCTGCTTGTCTCTGTTCTTCCAATTGTTTGCGCTTATATTCCTATCCGGATCAGAAAAGGGGAGCAAAGAAAAGGCGAAATCACCATATGGAAACCACTGGCCAGCACCGGAAAAGCATGCAATGGAGCCGAAAGAGATGACAACAAGGGACCCTAATGCTAACAGGGAGGTACCACAGACATAGGCTACAGCCAGGGGGTTAGCACTTAATGAAAACACTATTGCTTTCGTGGAAATCCCTATAGAACATCACCCATTGCAAAGGGACTTGTCCCTGAAATGTGACCAAGAAAGTGGCAATAATGAGGACATTTTGGATGGTCAGCACACAACCCCTATAAGGAGCCATCCACGTCCTGATTTAGTAATTAAACCATTCAAACATGTCCAATTAAGTACAAAACTAAATTCGTAGCTAAAGATAATTGCTTAAATCATCTTTCGTTTAATAAAACTTGGACCAACAAAGGCCATTAGCAAGCGTAAGCACAGGCTAAAAAATATCACAGTGCCACTGAATAAGAAGTTCAGTTAAGAAATATATATCAAGAAGCTCATTTGGAGAGCAGTGCAATAATAATAATAAAAGTACTTCAAGTGGAAGCCGTGTGAGCAGGGAACACAAAATGTTCCCATCGTGAGGGTAAAACTAATAGCCTGCAAATGAAATATGACTGTAGAGCTGAGTGGGTTCTTACAGAAGAGGTGCATTTTGCTGTGACTGTATTCCAGCATGTTGCAAATGACCTTAAAAATTACTCTACAATAAACACAGAGGCTCTCAAAAAGTCTGAACTTGTAATAAGATTGCATTCATGCTAAAGTTTCACAAAGAGATGGAGTTAATAACGCACAACACATGTCTCAAATGTATGAAGATGGCAAATTAGGTCAGGAAATGTAGTAAGTTTCCATGAGACTTTGAGGTCCACGAGGCTTGGAGGATCCCCTCTGTGGACTGGCATGTTAAGGGGACACACACAGGAACACACGCGTGCACGTGTGCGCGCGCGCACACACACACACACACACACACACACACACACAGTGAACACAGAGCAGGTCGCTGGCCCTCAGCTTTCCCATTACCAGAAGTAGAGCTTGTTCATGCAGTAGCTGCTGCTGCAAGATCTCTAACTGTCTCTGCTCTTCCTCTAACTGTCGCCTGATGTACTCCTGGAGAGGCAGGCAGCAGAGAATTCAGAGGCACACAAAGAGAGAAAGAGAGAGAAAAAGAACCGGTAATTTCAAAGATGACAAGGCTGCTGAATAAAGTGTGGAAGGAAGGAGGAAAAAAAATACCCAGATGCCTCCTCACCAAACAGGAAAGGTACCGAAGCCAAAGCATTTCAATGCAGTCAAAAGCACAAGCCCTCTACCTGCAGCAGCTGCCCGAGATGGCTCAACGCTTTGCTGGTACAATTTAGTTTTAATAAACTGGCTACATCTTACAACTTTTCATTACAGGTTCCCTCCTTATGGGCTCCCCGGAATTAACAACGCTATAAAGTTCTGAGGCTCCTGTGCGAGCAGCAGGAATAAAATAATTGTTGAATGCCATCGTGCACAGGCTTTGTAAGAGAACCACCCCGTGGAGTGCCACTGAGCTGTCAGAATGCGATTCTAACAAAGAGAGAGGGCCCGGCATCCACGTCTCCGTCATGGAGACAGAGATTGCAGGAGTGGAAAAGTTCTTCTAAAGCAATGAAAGATGTGGCTCGTTTATTATGCTGCGGCGCTGTCTTCAAAGTACATACCCAGGGCTGGGAGAAACGCAAGATCAAGGTATGTCAGGGGGCTTTGGCCTGGGTAGGAAGCGAGGCTCAGTGAGTGGGCATTGCCAAGGCTGTGCATTTGACTTCTTGAAGAGGTGAGAAGAGCAGCTTGAGAAAGAGTAAAAACCTGCTTAAACCGAGCAGTCCTAAGGGAAGGTGACCCACACCCCGGGGACAGCGGGCGCCGGAGCTCAAGCTGGGGCCATCTGCGGGCTCCGTCCAGGCTGTACCTGCTCGTGCTCGGCGCGCCTCCTCTCCTCCTCCCGGCGCATCTGCTCCTCATAGTGCCGGCGCTGCTCTCTCTCCTGCTGCTTCCGCAGCTCCTTCTCTCGCCGTTGTTGCTGTGGGGCCACAAGCGAACAACCATGAAGGGAGCGGACCTGGTGCTGAGCTGTCGGGACAGCAGCAGCGAGGGCTACAGAGCCGTAGACATAAGCTCTTCTCCAGAGATGACTACGTGCCCAAAGGCTCTTTCTGTCCTGTGCAATTGGGGGACTTGCTGGCAAGGATGGGCTGATAGACAGCAATTCAGTGTCATGCCAAACACCCTGTCATTTCCGGTGCAAGTAGACTCCCTAGGTTTTACTTCTCCTAAGAAGTTAAGTGCATTCTCCCTATTGGCTAATGGTGGTTTTCAAATCAGGGATAGGAAACACCAAAGTAGAGTAGGTTACTCATTACATATCATCAAACTGTTGATGAGATTCTATAGGTTTTAAGGGGCGCCTGGGTGGCTCAGTCAGTTAAGCTTCCAACTCTTGATTTTTGCTCAGGTCATGCATGATCTCATAGTTTGTGAGACTGAGCCTCACACTAGGCTCTGTGCTGACAGTTCAGAAGCTGCCTGGGATTCTCTTTCTCCCCCCTCCCCCCAGCCCCTCCCCAGCTCCCTCTCTCTAAATAAACAAACTTAAAAGAAAACACACCGGTGCAAAGCTCACGTCATTCAATCTTCTTGATACTACACAGGGCAAATATTTCGTAGATAAAAGAAAGGAAAATTCAAAGAAATAAAGCGACATATTCAAGGCCATACAGTAATTAATGGCTGAGAGTACAACAGAATTCATTGATTCTGACCCTGTCCATCACCCTCTCCGATATATCATGCTGCCTTTATTTATTTTCTGAAGAACTCACTTGTAAGTGTCAATTTCAATGTCTCACTCAAGTAAGATCCTTAAACTCATCATCATTATCTCAAACAATGTATCTGACAATGGACAGCATGGTAAGCACCTTTCATGCTTTATCTTATCTTCACAAAAGTCTGCTGAGGTAGATATTGTTACCATCCCCACTTCATATGAGAAAACTGAAGCTCAGAGAGATTAAGCAATTGTTGAAGGTCATCCTCATGTTCAAGGTCATGCCCAGGAAGTGGCGGAGCTCGACTTCACAGCTAGGCAATGCGACTCCACAGTCTGAGCTCAATCATTACAGGAGATGAGGAGGCAACAGGAGTGACAGAAAGAGGAGAGACGAATCCAGCTCTTCATTTTCTCTCAGAAAAGGAGGGCGTCTTAGGAACAGTTACAGGAACCAGCATTTCTCAATGGGACAGCATCGTTCCCCAATCCCCGGAGCATCTGGAATGTGTAGGGGCTTTGGGAGTTCTTCTGGTTGTCTCTATGACCAGAGGACATGACTGGCACTTAGCATGAAGTGTCGGTGATGCTAAGAATCCTGCAATGCACAGGATAGTCACACATGACAAATTATTTTGCTATAACACATGCCATCCATGCCCCTTATGAGAAATGCTTTAGCCCTTGGTATTGGAGCTCTGTACTGGCATTGGGAGTTCTTCTTCCTCAAATATGGGGTTTAGGGAGATCGATCTGGGCGGGTCCAGTTCCCTTTTAACATGCTTAACAACACGTCACTGCCTGGCTGCGAAAATGTGAGGTATCCAAAACAGAATGGATTGTAACTATATCACACTGATTAGCTTTATACAACCAGGGAAAGAGCCTTCTAGTACAAAAGCTCTGTCGCAGCCCCAGCTAATTCAGCAGACATTCAAAACTGCAAAGAAGCCCACAAATGAGGAAGCCTTCCTCGTGGGCCCCCACCTGTAATCCGACGAACATGCTGTCTTCCAATAATGTCTGAGGCTTGGAGAGAAACTACATTTTTTTGAGATTCAACATCTATCATTTCCAGATCAACAATTATCTGCCCTCCTCAGATTGTAGGTGATAGGACTGGAGGACTTTCTGCAGTCAAATGCCATAACCAGACTTGCATTTTCAAGGGGCCTCCTAACAGCCATAGTAGGAAGCACGACTAGAAGCTGAAATGCAGTGCTAGGCCATTCCGTGGGTGCAGACAGAAAATAACAGGGCACCGATGAGTTAAGCAAAGGCAATTGGAGAGTCCATGTTCATAATCACAGCTGAGAATAGAGACGCAGCCAAAAGGAAGACAGACTAAAAGCTATCCCGGTTTCCAGCTCCTGTAACAGGACTGGAGTAGATGCCAACTTAGAAGTAGAAATTAGAATTAGACCAAAACGAGATAGGCAGGATTTGGGGACTATGGGGCATGTGCGGGTGAGTGAAGTTCCTGGCCAAGGAGCAGAGCAGATGGTTTGAAACAGAGGAGAAAAAGCAGGTTTAGGGAAAGGAATGAGGGGTATGTTGGGGGATAAGGATGAGTCAAGTTCCAGACATGTAATTATTTGTTTTACAGAAAAATAATACAGGAAGATGTGAGTAGAAAACATATCATAGGAACTGACTGAATAATTTGGATTACAGACCCAAAACAGAGATCTTTCCAACACTCAACCCAAGTGAATCAATGCCAACACAGAGGATAAAATAATTATGTGTACAGATCTGGCTCCTGGCAGGAACTAGCCCTAATTTAGCTAACATTTCAAGATTTTTACTCCCACCATCGGTCTTGACAAAAAAAATAATCAAGGCTTTTGAAGATTTAGCTGATTTTTATGTGAAAGATCTGTACATTTTCAACCCCTTTGCCAGGAATCGATACTATTTTATAATTACATGCCACTCAGGTCCTTGTGCAAGGTGTACACAGTATTGATTGCAACTCTAGAGGGTCTGGGCTTCCCAAATACTCTATAGTTTCTGAGAAAGACACTCACAAGTGACTAATAATTAATAATGATCTCACTCAGATCAGCTGCAGCTAACACATGGAGGCATCTGCCAGGGCTTTGGTTCCCGTGGTGAGGCTGGAAAAATAAATCATTCTCTAACCTTCTGAGGGTGCCTTGCCAATTTCCCGCTGCTGTGCTCCGATGTCAATGCATTTCCTGGAAAAATCTTTGCTTTCTTTCCTCCTGGGCATGGAGCTGTTTTGGGGAACATACCAAAACATGCCCAAGAAAGACCAAGTCCCTGACTTCAAGCAGATACCTCTACAAAGCTCTGAAGACTCTTGTTAGAAGCAGCTCCTTGAGGGAAGGCCTCTGCCTGATTCTCTCTGGACCCACAGCCCTTTATCTGGGGCTGGGCACCTGGCAGGTACACAGAAGAGTTTTTGAATGGAACCAAGTAAGAAACTTGGGGCAGAGAAGACAACACAGTATCTTAAATTCTTTTGGAGGCATTTTCTGTCTTATTAATCCTTAGAGTTTGTACCACTTTGTGCCTTCAATTATGTATATCTGAATATGTCTCGCCTACTCTACAGTCTAAGAGGAAAGCTATTTGTGGGCAAGGTCTCTGTCCCACTTCACTTTTTATCTCCCACTAAATCCCATATTGGGCCCGATACCACTGATATTTGTTGCAATGAATACTGTAAACTGGGTAGCAAGGGAAGAAGAGAAGGCCTGGCAGAGCCCCAGACCACCCCTCCACCCTTCCAAGCCATTCTCAGACCAGAATGCTCTTTTATGCTGAGCATAGACAAGACCTGAGACCGTTAATCTAAACAGAGAGTCACCAACAATTACCACGGTCATGGTACCTATTTGCCACCTTAAAGAAAGGCAGGAAATTAAGGGAGTAAGAGATTAAGCATTTCTAAATTGTCTTCTTAAAAATGGTCTATTTATTTATTTATTTATATTAAAGTTAGTTAACATACAGTGTAATAATAGTTTCAGGAAGAGAATTTAGTGATTCATCACTTAACATATAACACCCAGTGCTCATCCCAACAAGTGCCCTCCTTCATGCCCGTCACCCATTTAGCCCATCCCTCTCACCCCCAGCAACCCTCGGTTTGTTCTCTGTATTTAAGAGTCTCTTATGGTTTGCCTCCTTCTCTCTTCTTATTTTTGCTCCCCTTCCCTTATGTTCATCTGTTGTATTTCTTAAGATCCACATATGATGAAATCATATGATATCGGTCCACCTCTGACTGACTTACACACTCTATACATCCACCTTGTTGCAAATGAAAAGATGATCAACATCACTCATCATCAGGGAAATACAAATCAAAACCACAATAAGCATTTCTAAATTTCATTCAAATGATGCATAAAGATGGCCATGGTCCTGCTGTCAAAAAGGAATGGCTTAAACCAACGATCCTAAAACTTTTGGCCAATACACCACCTTTACGGAACTGCCTAGAAGTAGGTTTTCGTCTACGTCTTCTTCCCAACTTGTATCACTTAAAGTTAGACAATCCATGGGTTCTTTTAAGTTTCTTAATTTGTTTTCCTGAGTGGGGGATGATTGATAATACCCGCTCTATAAATTTTTCAGGCTAAAGTCAATATTGCCTTGCTCTATGGAGTAGGTCACGGGGTGGCTTCTTGCTCCTCTGTCTTCTGTGGATGTTCCCAAGGAATAATTTTGTTTTGGGCAGTTCTGGTTCTCCCCTTGGGTGTTCCCCTCAGGCGACCTCCAGGTGGCAGCTGTGTGGCTGTACTTCAAGTATGTGAGCTGGTTAGTGTCTTTTAATGAAATAATACTGTTCCCTTGCTCAGGGGACCCTCCAAGGTTATACATTTATTCCAAATTGATTATGCAAAATTTTGGCTCTTCAAATTCTTGCAAGAGAATATCACCTTAACTCTGACGTGTTCAATTCTTACTGAAGTTGTAACAAATGATCCTCAAGGCTGATTGTTGCCAAAGTTCTGGTGTTTCCTTTTGTTTCTTTAAATGCTCCTTTTAGATTAAGTTTAACCAGCAGAAAGGTGTGACCTCCACCAGGGTGCTCTGGCTCTTTCAGAAGTGACTTTGATGAGCTGTCAGTTTTGCGTATTACTTATGCAATAATAAATTGCATTTTATTTTAATTTTTAAAAATGTTTATTTATTATATTTGAGAGAGAAAGAGAGAGACAGAGTGCGAGCAGGGGAGGAACACAAAGAAAGGGAGACATAGAATCTGAAGCAGGCTCCACGCTCTGGACTGTCAGCACAGAGACTGACGCAGGGCACAAACTCACCAACCATAAGATCATGACCTGAGTTGAAGTCTGACATCCAACCGACTGAGCCACCTATGTGCCCCCTATGTTAATTTTTTAAAATTTATTTATATATTTTTGAGAGACAGCGAGCGCACATGAGTGGGGGAGGGCAGAGAGAGAGAGAGAAGGAGAGAGAGAGAGTGCGAGAGAGAGCCCCAAAAAGGCTTTGTGCTGTCAGCATGGAGCCCAATGTGTGGCTCGATTCCACAAACCATGAGATTATGACCTGAGCTGAAATTGACAGTGGGACACATAACAGACAAAGCCACCCAGGTTCCCCATAACTTGTATTTTACAGGGTTACCAGAACAGCTGAATAAAGCTAACCACTGTGTTTGTGGTAGGAACATCACCACCTCACACGTCATTCCCAACACTACTCCAACCACTACTAGGCAAGGGTGGAGGTTTCAAGCTATCTCAGAAAGCTTACCTGAGTAACAAGTTTGATCTGATGGACAACATGAGTCTCAAACCACTTGAGTTTGCCTCTCTTTTTAGTTGCTGGAATCACACTTTCAGAGTGACTGGTGGCCCCCTCAGGCACCTGTGCCTGGATGCCATGTTGTACAGGCGTTCTGGGACTGACCCTACCCTGGCTTATCTTGTTTTTCTCTTCCATTTTATAGTCCCTTCTATTTAACTGTCTCATTTATTTTATTCTTTGTTATGTTAATCTGTGTAAGCCACCTTATATCCTTTTTTTTTTTTTTGGAGTAAAGAAGAATCATAAAGAAGGGTATATGCAAACAAATGAGGAACAGATCTTGGCTCTCCACAGATTTGGAAACTTCAAAGCCTCCCTTGGAAAGATCAACATGAGATAAACAAGCAGTTGTAGACTTGTAATTTGGTTCTTTGGTTATGAAGATGGCATGTGTGTTGATGCTACCTGAGCAAGTGGTTAAAGTTGTTTTTACAACATGGGGGCCAGTTTGTTCTGATCCTACCACAACCTCTCAAGGAAGAGCTGTTGAAGTGAGCAATGGTAACACACAAACTGGCTGGGACCGAAAGGGTAACAACATGGTCTCCTTACTAATCTAAAAGATCTTACCTTGCACGAGAGCAAACATGGCTAAATACAGCTCACCCACCATTCAAGGATATGGAATCTTTTTTTTTAAATTGTTTTTTCAATGTTTATTTATTTTTGAGAGGCAGAGAGAGACAGTGTGAGTGGGAGAGGGACAGAGAGAGAGGGAGACACAGAATCAAAAGCAGGCTCCAGGCTCTGATCTGTCAGCATGGAGCTCAATGCAGGGCTCGAACTCATGAACCAAGAGTTCATGACCAGAGCTGAAGTCAGACACTTAACCAACTATGCCCCCCAGACATCCCAGATATGCAGTCTTTTAGGAAAAACAGTACAGGATTAGAATCTGTATGATTGGCATTATTTTTACCTAAACAAGTAGTGCATCACAGATTATTCTAATCAGAGCCTCACATTAGCTCTGTCCGGTAAGTGAGGCAAATGTCATTTTCTTCATTTTCCTTTTCAGACTCTCAAGAATGTGCATTGCTTTGTCAATGGCCACATGGTAAGTTAAGGGAAAATCATGAAATGGATACAAATCATATCGGGCACTGTCTCTAGGTGTCAAGTATTTGCTTGGCTGGGTAATCGACATGTTTCAACTCATTTGATTTTACAGTGTGACTACAGACTTTATTATTATTGTTTCTATTTTACAGATAAGGAAACTGAGGCTCAGAGAAGTAAACTGTTCCGTGGCACACAGCTGGAAAAGGTAAAGCTTGGAATCAAGCCCAGGTCAGTCTGACTCCATGCCCTTTCTATGGGTCCATCTGACTCGATGCCTTACCACTTCCCAGCTTCTGGCACCTGGGAGAGTATTCCGGCAATTGGAGACATAATGGGATGTACAGTTTAGAATGTGCAGGGATGGATGGAGGAAAAGATACCTCACGTATCCTGCACCGGCAGCACTTCCTTCAATAGCTTTAAGAATTTCCAGACAGGAAACTTGGCTGCTTTTTTCTACTTTCTGAATGTTCAGGTTGAATTTGAATCTTGTTCTCATGACATTCTGGTAGATTTGGGGCTTTGGTCTATCATTTATATATGTCGTATTTCCAGGTATAAAGATTCAGAGCTAACACCTACGTTTGGGAATTAATATCCTGCAGCTGCAGTGACATGTCCCTGGAGGCTGAGGGGGTAGGTAAGAGAGGTCACAGGGCTTGGGGAAAGAACACTGGATCAGAAAGAGTAAGACCAGGGGCGCCTGGGTGGCTCAGTCGGTTAAGCGTCCGACTTTGCTCAGGTCATGATCTCATGGTTTGTGGGTTTGAGCCCCGAGTTGGGCTCTGTGCTGACGGCTAGCTCAGAGCCTGGAGCCTACTTCAGATTCTGTGTCTTCCTCTCTCTCTGACACTCCCCTGCTCATGCGGTCTCTCTCTCTCTCAGAAATAAAAAAAAAAAAAGAAAGAAAGAAAGAAAAAAAGAAAAAGAAAGAGAGTAAGACCAGGGGCGCCTGGGTGGCTCAGTCGGCTAAACGTCCAACTTCGACTCAGGTGATGAACTCAGGTTTCGTGACTTTGAGCCCTGTGTCAAGCTTTGTACTGACAGCCCAGAGCCTGGAGCCTGCTTCAGATTCTATGTTTTTCTGTCTCTCTGCCCCTCCCCTGCTCACACTCTGTCTCTCTCTTGCTCAAAAATAAAAAATTTTTAAAAAAATTTAGAAAGAGTAAGTTTAGATTCTGGTCTTGCCCTGCCACCAAAACAAACATTCAGACCACAGTCTTAATAAATATTTGTTTAACAAATGAGCAAATGTTATATGACCTTGAATAAATCACCCTAACCCAAACTTCAACATGGGAGCAGATTAGGTGATTTCACAAGTCTGTTCATCTGACTCTAAGCAAGGATGTGCTGCATTGCCAGGCCAAAAAAAAAAAAAATCTAACAATTAAGAATGAGAAGTGAAACAGCAGATTTCTGGTTTGCTCTTAGACAGCTCTACTCGCTTTCAACCTGGGTAACCTTCTGGAAGAGGTGAGAGGGGACCCCATTGACTGTGGAAGACCTTCAGAAAACAGGTCAGCAGCTGGTGCATATCAAGTCAGGCTCCGTGGCAAGTACCTCAAACCGTCTCCTTGACAAAGAGCTCTCTGTTCAAAGACACTCAGAATGAAAGGACCCAGTATGGTCTTTTAAATCAACTGCACAGCACACATGCCCCTTCACTTAAACAGGATGGTTCTGTAGAAGCTTTACAGCAGCTGTATTGTGAGGTGTTCAAGCATTGGGCATTCTATTCACCTATTTTAACTTTTGCCAAAATGTCAGCTTTGGAAAGACCAACCACTTGCAGGGCAAGGGTATGATTTCCTGCAACTAATACTAGGATTCTGAAGAAACACCATGTGGTCCCTTCTATGACGCCAGGCATCGTCCCAAGCCCTTCACGCATACTGACTCATTAGTTGTCACCACTGCCCTGGGGAGCATGTTCTGCCATTGCCATCCCCATCTGACCTATGAGGAAACCATGGCGAACACAGGTCAATATCTTGCCCAAGTTCACCCACTAAGTGCAAAGCCAGACATATACTCTATGTCTGGCTCTTGCCATGCTGCCTCTAAGGCTTCGAAAGAAGCTGGCTGAGATATCTACATACAGGAAGTGAGAGATGTTGTCTTATGCTTTTACAAGTAGCCATTTCCCCTTATTTTTATCTTCCCTTCCTTACCCATCTTTTCCTCACAGAATACAGAGAATAACGAGAAAGTTACAGCAGCCAGATAGGCCACGTTCTTTTCTTTTTACACTTACTTTATACTACTAAAATTGTACCATCCAACCTACCCATTCAGGGCTTTCCCAAAAGACTAACTTTCTAAGTGAAGCTCTTCCTTTGGGCTCCCAGGCTGACTTTGGATCAGTAGGCAGCCCTATGGCTAAGTACCATCTGGGTACGTATGTACGAAGCTGGTCTTCATGCATGTAGCCCAATGAATGAAAATTTGAAACAACTGCGAGAAAGCTTGAGGAAGAATTCTGGTCCTGGCTCTTCTACAGGTGCTATTCAGTGTAATCATGCTCCTTATTATCTCCAAGCTGCAGTTTCCTCATGGGGCTGGGGGGAGGA
>NW_027530001.1:1820196-1938855 GCF_008692635.1 Crocuta crocuta
GGGAGGAGGGGGGTTGGGGGGGGCCCCCAGCTTTTTCCTGGGTATCATACAGAGAAGCCAAAATGACATTCTGAAGACCTATGACTCTGTAGGTTAGTGTAAAAGTCAAATGCAGTCCTTTTGCCACCCTTTGGAAGCCTTACATGAGAGTCTCAGATGGGAAGGGGGAGTCCCATGAAAAAAAGCTCACAATGAGCTATTAACACAGTGTCTACAGGGAGGGCCACTCCATCACATCTAGGATAGTAGAGAAGATGCTAAATCGCATCCTACGTGGAAAGGCTACAGGAACCAGAGACAGCAGGGGAAGAACATTATCATTGCCACAGACAATTCTGGGGCTGAATGGGAGGGTCATTTAATTTTCTTTGGTATCACTATGTTCATGCAGAAATATCACCAGGACTTGAATCAATAACAGGATGAATTTTCCAACATTAGGAGCTGCTCAAAAATAGGACATCCTTCCTCAAGCCTCTAAACATATAAACAGAGATCATATGCTAAACAGGTTAAATGACTAAGGAATATTGTCAAAGGGATTCTTCCTTCAAGAGAAGGATTGGCTGAGATCATTTTTAAGGTCCCTCATGTTCTCCAGCCTCTATGATTCTACAAAACTGCTCACTGAAGAAAACAGAAGGGAAATGAAAACAATTCAGTCTAAAAGTCATGGGAAATTACACTGTTTGTGCAACAATTGCTGTCAAAGTTCTATGGTTAGGGACGACCAAGAATACTGATTGTAAAATACAGAGATGCAGGCCAGACGTAATAAAAGAGGTTCCACAAAGAGCCTAGATCCGGGAAGGTGGGTCTGTAATGCCCATTCCATGCTGTCACTGAAAAGTCCTCCCTGTCATCCACCTAAGGTGCTCCAAGTACACTGAGGATCAGGAACTGGCTAACAATGGCTGTTTTCCAGTATGAAATGCTGTAAGTATAAAATACTGGCATATGGGGCCCCTGGGTGGCTCAGTCAGTTAAGCTTCTGACTTCAGCTCAGGTTGTGATCTCAAGGTTTGTGAGTTCTAGCCCTGCATTGCGTTCTGTGCTGAGAGTGTGGAGCCTCCCCAGAATTCTCTCTCTTCTCACCCCCTTCCCTGCCCCTCCTCCACTTGTTATCTCTCTTTGTCTCAAAATAAATAAATATAATTTAAAAAATAACGATAAAAAATAGGAGTACCTGGGTGGCTCAGTCAATTGAGTGACCGACTGACTTTGGCTCAGGTCATGATCTCACATTTGTGGGTTCAAGTCCCACATCAGGATCTGTGCTGACAGCTCAGAGCCTGGAGCCTCCTTTGGATCCTGTGTCTCCCTTTCTTTCTGCCCCTCCACTGCTCATGCTCTGTCTCTACACCCCTCTCAAAAATAAATAAAACATTAAAAATAAAAAAAATAAATAAATAAAATGCTGACATATCTTTCCCATTCCTTGGAAATATAAAAAGGGGTCTGGAAAATAGGATTTCAAATATTAGTAACATTTTAAGCTGCCATACAGGAATTTTAGCCCAACTTCTTCACCCTACTAGCAAGCCCCTCCCATCCCAGTGTGCAGGGGACTAAGCAGCATGGCAGGTAAGTCAGAACAAGGAGCCCTTCTGGGAACCACTGAGAAGCAGTGCTGTATACAGCCATGCAGACCACACGGTCTCCTGAAGCACCAGCGTGATGGCCACATGCATGCGGTCACATCGCCATCAGAGGCCCGTGGGCAGGCCCCGCCTGGGACAATGAGCATCCAGTTTGCCAGCCTGGCTCCCAGCTGATTCATAATCTCTGTTCAGTTATTGCAATAAAAGAACAAAAGCCCAGCTAGGAAGCGTTCAGTCTTTGTGCTGATGCTAACGACATTCAGGGACAAAGGGCTGTGCTGCCTCCCAACCGGAAGCTGCTCGCAAGACACATCAGGATGCCTACGGTAATGACTAAGTGAATTAAAGGCCATTTCTCAGCAGTGCCAATGAATTAACACGCCAGGCTCTGAATGGGGGAGTTATTGTTGCTCGTGGTGCTTTCTTCCGGTCGAGGGCCTGGGAGTATGGTCTGGTGGGTGGGAATGTGCACTTGTGAAAAGCTGCACTGATTTCCCTGTCGCCTGCTCCTGCGCGCTGAGCTTGCTCAGGGCACCTTTGACCACAAGCACCCTGAAAAGATGACTCAGGGTAGCAACAGCAGGTCATGGGAAACAAAGATTTTTCCCTCCCTCTGCAACTTTCTTCTTGAAATTACTTAGGCACTTACTCAGTCCCAGGTACTGTTCTAAGTGCTTTCTGTGTATTAACTCATCCAGTCCTTGCAACGATCACTATCCCCTTTTATAAACAGACAACGTGAGGCAGAGAGAAGTCATGTCTGTCCCAAGATCACACAGGCGGTAAGTGGCAGAGCCGGCTTCAAATCCAGGCAGTTAATTACAGTACCTTTGACTGCTTTCATCCTACCTTCTCTGTGAAAGGATTCACTCCTAAGGTACAGTGTCCCTGATGCCCAGAAGCTTACTATTAAGACACAACAAGATCTCTACCTTCTTATGGGTTTGTTTTAGGCACTGGTAGGACATAAAATTTGATGTGGCCACTTAGTGGCAATGATGGGATCATAATTACACAGTGTTAGAAATGACAGCAAGAGATACTGATAAGGGAATACATTAAAAAGCAGAATTTCTCCAGGAGAAGGTTCCCAGGGGCTTGGCTGGTAAGAGACTTCACTAGGTGGCAGTTAATCCTACTTAATGAGGTACATCAGGAAGCTGAACCTGGAGAATGGGCTGCCTCCCTGCCAAGGCCAGAACTGCTGGCTACGTCACCACCTGGCAGATATGCCAGCAAGACACAGTGAGAGCGGTGCTCTCAGAAAAGGATGGAAAAGTCCATGTGTTACAGTAAATAGAGAAGGTGCCTTAGAGAATTAAGGAAGGAGGACAATGGGAAATGCTAGCTATATAGAAAACCCTAACAACAACTTTGAAACCATCCATTCCAAAATAATGATAAAACCATCACTAATTATGTCAATCATTCTTGTGTCAGAATTGGGTCAAGCCTTCTGATTCCCTGTACTTCTCACAACAGTCCTGCAAACTAGGTAGTATATTTTTTAAGTTTACTTGAGAGAGAGAGAGAGCGCGAGCGAGCAAGTGAGCGCATGTGCAAGCACATGAGTGGGGGAGGAGCAGAGAGAAAGGAGAGAGAGAGAATTCCAAGAAGGCTCTGCACTGTCAGCACAGAGCCAGACACAGGGCTCGAACTCATGAACGGGGAAATCATGACCTGAGTGGAGATCAAGAATCAGATGCTTAAAGACTAAGCCATTTACTTGGTTGCCTTAGTAAATGGTACTTTGATTGTGTATATAAAGAAGCTGAGTGAGATTCAGAGAGGGTGAGCAATTTGCTCAAGGCCACATAGCTTGAACTACATCTTTGTTTCTACAGCTTCAAAACTGGTATACTTTGCCTCTGTACTAAGCTGCTATCCAGTCATTTAAAAACTGTTGACATTTCTTTTTTCTCCTAATGATGTAAATGGATTCTTATTAGCATAACACATATTCTTCTCAAGACATGAATAAAAGCTTACCTGTTGGTACATTTATTTTAATAAATTCAAGAGGATTTTATTACTGCACATAAAAGCACTTAAACTTTTGGAAATTATACCTCTGACTTCAGCCAAAGGCACCCACCCCAATAATAACTAATATTTATTGAGTGTTACTCTAAGTGTTAGTCATATTCTAAGAGTTTCCAGAAACTAATGCATTTAATCCTCATGACAGTTATGGAAGGTAAATGCTACAATTCTTTCTGGTTTTACAAATGAGGAAACTGAGGCACAGTTAAGTTAAAAACTTATATTTAACAAGAAAGGTGACTGTTAGACAAAATACTACTATCAACAGAATCTCCCTCAAGCGCTCTGTTGCCCATGGGGATTTTCGGAGCTTTCATGTGCTATCCTGCACATACTGGCTCTTAAAGTTGCATGCAGCTCCCCCCTGTTCCCTTTTGCTTTGGTTTAAGAACATCTGGGAGAAGCTACATAGCTTCCAAAGAATAACCTCACATACTAGTGGCTTCTCTGGGCTCAGGCTGCAGCTGCTACAGCTTCTCCAGACTAGCCTGCTTACCCTGAGTGAAAGCAAATGGTAAGTAAGAGAGAATGTGAGCAAAAGCTAAGCACGAATGGGGAACCCGTGTGGCTCAGTTGGTTAAACGTCCAAGTCTTGATTTTGGCTCAGGTCATGATTTCATGGTTCATGAGTCCAAGCCCCCCTGGCCACCTCACAGGCATTTTCAATTCAGCACGTTGCAAACTGATCTTATCCTTTTGGTCCCAAAACTGGTCCTCCAGATGTCAAACCTGGTGACATCTACATGGCCACCACAGTCACATGCGTGTTCTGCATGTTCTACAGCCCGCATCTGTTTCCAGTGTGTCTGCTTGCCTCAATCCCCTTTCCACCGCCACTCACAGTAACACCACCCTCTCTGACCGGGACTTGGCTCTCTCATCCACTCTTGCTTCTTCCAACCCCTCAACCTTGCAGCAGCCAAAGTTTCCTTTTAAAAATGCCAACACGATTGCATTCCCTTGGTTAACATATGTCAATGGTTTCCTACTAGTTTCAGGATAAAATTTAAAAACCCTTAACTTGGCCTGTGAAGCCCTCTCTAAGAGTGTGCTTTGGCATCCCCGGCTGGCATGTCTGCGTGCCCCTCTCTCCCAAGTCCTTCAGGTGAATCTCAGCAGGCCTCTCAGCCAGGCTGGGCTGCTGTCTCCACCCCACACCTCTCTGGTTCCTTTCTCAGCCTGCCATTCCTCTCCACCACAGCAGTCTGGCAATGATAATGAATGGGTATCTATCTGCCCCATGCCTGTTTCCCTCAGAGATCTGGTGAGCACCAGGGCAGACTGTATTCCTGGGGTCCAGCAGAGCAGAGGTATGAATTCACGAAATTTGTTGACTACCTGCCTGTCTGAATAGGAAAAATATTTTAATTCTACCATACCCTTTCAAAAAAAGCAGTTGAGCCTAATGTCTTTGAAAGCCCAGCCACTCACATTAAAAAGTTAGGGGCTTATAGGAAATTCACAGCCATCGAGACTGTTAGGCTCTCATTTTTTCTATCAGTGCTCCACTCTTACTGGCCAATAAGATGCTGGTGGTATTTCTTAACAGACTGAGCCACCCAGGTGCTGCTGGTGGTATTTCTTAAAAAATTTTTTTTTTCAGGCAATAGAACCAAGCAGTATAATATCTGTTAACTAGAATTGGTTGTTTCTAACAGCTCTTCATCTATAACTGGCTGATGTTTCGATGATCTTGAAGGGCACTAAATAAGACATAGGTGACTTGAAAAACTTGACACAATTCTCTGAAGAATATAACTTACCATCATTGAGCAATTTGGTGCCCGTGGGGTCAATTTGATTATTCTTGTGACTTAAAGATATTCTTCTCCAAACAGAGGCATAGAATGCTCTCAGCAAGTTGAAAACAAAATTTATAAATCACTAAAACAATTAAGTATCACCACAAATCTTCTAGTCAAGGTTAGTCTGAAAAGATAACCAGAGTAAGTGCCTTAGCACCTTAAGGTCGTGATTCTTGGACCCTAACTCTGTGATGGAGAATAAAACAAGAGGTATCTTGTGTAGGCCAAGTGATAGAAAGAAATTTTTACTGAACTAAATAAAAATAGAGGCTTTCTTTGTACTTTTCGTACTATTGATGGACTCATTTACCTTAGTAAGGTTCAGTCAATTTCCTGGAACTTAGTTATAAACTGTACTTTATCACTGGTCAAAAGCTGAAAGTCTTGTACCCAACATTTCATTGGTCTGAAGCCACGTCTTTTTCATGAGGCTGATAAATGACTACCTTCAGTGTACAAAGTCCTTCTAAGAATATACAGATACTGATATAGAACCTATTCAAATGCACACGGTTACCCATAAATAGCAAAGGACACACAGGGCTTCCTTAAAAACTAAGACAATGGTAGGAGGTGACATCTGAGATCCCCAGGGAATATAAAGGGTACAGCCTACACAGCCCTGCGTCACCACCGGAAGGTCATCTGACAGGCCTTTATTGAGAATGGGAATGCATTTCCCAGGATGCCGATGTAAGCCCACCTGACCCACAATGAAGCTAAATCTGCAAGTCTAATTGAGGGCTTTCACTGCCTCTACATAGTCTAAACTCCTACTCAGGATGCCAGAAACACAAGTCGTCACCGCCGGCCAGGGCGGCAGACCTGGATGAGGATCCAGCAGGAGCAGGAGGCAGGAGAGAGGTTCCTGGCGGCAGCGACAGTTATTTCTTAGGAATTCGGAATTTACAGCCAGCTGAATAAATAGTATTTCTTTTTCTTTGTATTGAGGAATAGGTGCGACATGAAGGATCAAAAGATAAAGCTGGTATAAATCTCTTCATGCCCAATGCCCTGTGGTCACAAGGGTTCCTGCTTTTGAGGAAAAGCCAGGGCCTGTGCGCATCGGTGCATAAAGCAAAGTGTCCTTGGGCACGCTGCTGTCGCCGGGACTCGGAGGGTGTGTCCCATGGATGCATGTGCCCCACGGAGGCTGAAGTCTGACCCACCTCCAAGACAGAAGCTCCAGAAAGTGCCACACAAGGCGAGACATAAGGAGGGCTTGGCCATAGCTCTGACGGATGAGCATGAGAGCCAGAACCCGTCTCAAAGAAGAGCGCCTGCTGAGTGCAGCTTCTTTGCCTTTGCTCAAAAATCCTTAGGTTCTCAGAGTAAAAGGCCACAGGAGTATAGGCAGAAAAACGCACCTGGCTTATCAGTGGAGAGGCAGAATGGATGCAGTGACAGCTCTTGGGCTCTGGAATCTGAGCCCGTGGGCTTGAAAGCCATTCCCCCCACCCCAAGCTGTGTGACCTGTAGCAAGTTATTAACCTCTCTGAAATTTAGCTGCATTACCTTTAGTCTGGGGGTTATTGTGAGGGTTAAATGAGACAATTCACATAAAGTGCAGAACAGAGTACCTGTCATATGGTAAATGCTTTGGGAAGTGTTAGAAATTGTTATTTTAGCAACCTGAAAAAAGCATACAAATCATGCTAGGTAAGTAGGGAAGACAATGTAGATAAAAACAAAAGAAAATAATACAATGTGCGGTTTGATAAGACTTTGCATTAATTGAGGATCTAGGCTCAAGGGCCAAAAGTTGTCATGTTAAAATAAAAAAAAAAGAAAAAAGGAAGGAAGCGCACATAAGCGTGTGTGTGTGCATAGGCACATGTGTATTCTTGAGTATTTTAACTGTTTAATGGGATGACAGTAGAAATTTTCTAGGGTTTACACGGTAAGCGCCTTTCACTTGAAATTAAGTGTAATAAATCATTAGGCAAGGAGCCCACTAACTAAGGCATGTGGTCCAGGTTTCCAGGGTGTGATGCTCCCATGAGGTGGTGCCCTTCGGAAATGCTCTTGGAGGGAATAAACCACAAGGAAGGCAGTGGGGAAGCAGGGATGTGGGGGCAGAGCCCGACAGGGTATTGCTTAGGTGAAGGGAGAGATGTGACCAGAGTCTGCCCGAGTAAACATGGGGTCTAACCTGCAGAGGCATCTGGTTCTCAGGAGAACTGACGGAATGGCAGGAAGGGCATGGCTCTGGACCGGGGACTAGAATGAGAGGCCCCCACGGGCCTGGCTGGGCTGAAGATGACACCCAGGCTTGGCTGCAAGGCACTTCAATTGGTGCCCAGGAGGGTAACCAGAGGGGGCACCTGCACAGCTGTGCTCTGTGCTTCGCTTCTGAGAGCTGATTCATTAACACCCCTGCCTCCCCTCCCCCGGCCTCTGCCTGCTCCTTCCAAGGTCGCCTGCCCATGGCACCACAGGGTCTCTGTCTACTACAGTGTCATTTTTGGAATAGATGGTGATGAACTTCAAACTCCTCCTGCACGGAGCATTCTTCACACTGACAATCAGACAGACTTACAAACTGAAATGGGAACGTGCTTCACATGCCCACTGGTGCTTGCAGAGGCCTGCAAGGTCCGATTGTGAGGGTCCCCGTTCAAGGCTTCGATGGCTTATCTACATTTGCCTTCTCGGGGTTTGTGTGGGCACTGAGATTAGATAGACCTGGGTGTGAACACTGTGCACTTGGTGGCCCTGTGACATGGGGCCAATTATTTCAATCTCTTCCTGAACTTCAGTTTCCTCTTGGTTAAATGGGGATTGTATGCATTTGGCATGAGAGGCAACGAATATACGCAAAGAGGTAATGATAGTAGGTGGGATCCTGGATGTAAGCAGAAACCCTCACCTAGGAGCTGGCATGCAGAAGTCACTTAATAATTGCAACTGTTGAGTATTAATGTGGCTGGTCTGTATATGAACTGATTCCAGGGACATATGAGATTGATAGGATTTTACTGCAAACTGAAACCGAGGCCCTCACTGATTTAAACCAGGAAGGCTGGACGTGGATGTGCCAATTAAAAAGCAGTCTGCTCCTGGTGCCTGCAATCCACCACCCTCGAACCACCGTGGCCACCTGACAGAGCAAGTGAATTGCTGTAAACCATTAACTAGGAGCAAGAAGGCGTTTGGGAAAACTGTAAAACTGCTGCCCTATTACTGTGCAGTCGGTCAACCTTCCATCTGCCATCAGACTTTCCTAATAGCTATGTTCTCGGTTTCCTAACTGTCTAGAGGCTTTGATTTATCCAACGAAGGAAGGAGGCTTAACAAACATCTGTTAGACCACAAGGGTGGGAGCCTTGCCCAGGACAAGCCACGCAGGAAGGTGTGGCTGCCAGTATGGTATCCCACCCAGATGACAGCAATGCCTGGTAGTGAAGGCCAGTGTGGCCAGCAAACCGGAGGACTGGCCTTGGATACTAAAGGGCGTGCGAAAGGTCTAGTGCTTTCTACAGTGTCCAGAGGGGTGATGAAGGAGTAGCAACAGGAGGACCCTGCTTTTCCATACCTGATATTTCACTTGTCTGCCTAGTCATTTTGTGGTCTAGTTAACACCTGTATTGTACCTCTCAATACTGACTCATTTATTCCTATATTAGTTCATTCACTCCGTGAATATTCATGAGGCATCTACTGTGTGCAAGGTACAGTTCTAGGCGCTTAGAGATACATGATGGAGAGGTGCATCGGGGACAAAAGAGACAAAAATCCCCCGTCCTCGGGGGCTCACATTCCAGTGTAAGACGTACGAAGGTACCCAGAGAGTACGTGTGAAGGCGGCAGAGCTATGTAAAAATAATAAAGGAGCGGGAGCATCAGGACACGCTAGAGGGAGGGGGTGCAAATTTAAGTAAGGTGGGGAGGCTGCACTGAGGAGGTGATATCTGAGTAAGACCCAGAGGGGCTTTACCTGCTTTCCTGATGTGACCACACCAAGGTCACTTCTCACCAAGGTCACGCCCCAGCCCCCTGCCAAGCAAGGGAAGTCCTCGGCTGGAAGAGCATTCAGGCCTCATCCTCCTTCGCAAGTTAGGGTATGTGCTCCCAATGGACCATGGCCCCAGCCGGGGATGGGACACCCAGGAAGCGACCAAGAGGAGTGGGCTCCCACGGGGGCCCCAGCAGGTCCTCACCTCCTCCAGCCGCCGCCGCTGCTCCTTCTGCTCCTCTATGCGCTTCTGGCGCTCGGCCAGCAGCTGCCGCTTGTGTTCCTCGTTCTCCCGCTGCTGCTGTTCCAGCTGTTGCCGCCGCAGGGCCTCTGAACGCTCCTTGTTGGCCAGCTGGAGCCTCAGGAAGTCCCGCCGCAGAGTGGACTCCCCCGGCAGGTTCAGAATGGAGCTGCAGGCAGGAGGGAGAGATCAGGATCCTGTGTGCAGCAAGGGTCATCATTACCAGCGTCCTGGGTGGGGGGCGGACAGCGGGCAAACAACTCGCCTGTATGCAGGGAAGGGAGCCACATGTGCCAGCACGAGCCCTTGGACCCTCTGTCAATTACAGAACTCATCCCCAGGGAAACCGAGTCAGTGTAACCGACCAAGTGTTCAGCCTCCTTTTCAGCGTGGCTAAACATACACACGCTGTGTCCATCCCTAGATGGACACGGCATTACCTCTCTTCAGCACTGTCCACACTGCTCCCTCACCCTGAGACATGCAAGGACCTGCTTCTAAAAGTTTTAGTTAAGTGTGCAAGCCTTAGGCCCTGGGTCAGCTGACTGTCATGTTTAAGAAACACATAAGCAAAGTCAGCAAGTGAACAATCGGGAGCAGTAAGGGAACCTATTCTACTAAGATGAGTACATCACCCTCTCCTCCTCCTCCCCCCACCACCCCTCCGGGACTCCTTGCACCAAATCCCAGGAAGCAAAGGGCAGGCTGCTCGTGTGAAAACATGATGAGCCAGGGAGGGAGAACATTTGAGTCAAGGTCAACACAGAGTAGAACAGGAACCCAAGCCTGCCAAAGTCTCAGAGTTTAGGGCTTGTCTCACTGCACCAGGGTTAAAGAGAAGTGATGTGGTCTGGTTCTGCAGCAGATGGTGTAGCTAGGACTTCAACCCAGCTCACTGATTCCTAGGTTCTGTTTAAGCACCACGGACCTCAGTTTCCTCATCTGTAAATAGGTGGTTGTGCATCATATGCATGTGCGTGTGCGTGTGTGTGCGTGGGCACGTAACAGAAAAAGGACAGAAAACCCCATACAGCCACTCCATCTACAGCCTGGTCTAGGGCTGCCCTATTCACATCTAAGTGTGCGTGAACAACTCAAAGTCAGCTCTTTGGTTGCACACAGCAGCCTACCAGGAAAGTGGGGAAGGCTCATATTTGTTGATGCAAATGTAGCTCTTTTAATCTTTCTGGCAACTTCCACTTGCAGTAAACCCATTAAATAACTCTTGAGCCCCTTCTAGACGGCCAGCACTATGATAGGTTCTAGTGGATACAGCAGTCACTCAACGAATGTTCTCTCTAGTTATCTCCTTGTGGGGAAGAGTGACCGACACATAATTAGACAAATGATGACAAATAACAATTTCATGTAGGAGCAGGCTCTATATAAGACAAAAGACGTAATGGCTTAAGAGCGGCAGTGGCAGGAGGCTGGGGTGAGAATGAAGGGTTCTGCTCTAGACCGGGGTGATCAGCAAAGACCTTTCTGACAAGGTGCTAGATGAGCCAAGACTCAAATGATGAGTCGCTCCCATGAAGAGGTAGGGAAAGAACCTGTCAGGCAAAAAGAAAAGTAGATGAAGAGGCCTGTGGTGGCAAAAGCTGGGGCCTCTTTGAGGAGTTGGACCCCACGGGACTTTGCAGAGCAGTGTGAAGGAGAGAGGTGGTCTGAGAGGAGGTGAGAGACTGAGCAGACCCGGGAAGGCATGTGGCTTGGAAGCCACGCGCAGAAGGGTATAGTCAGGGGAGTGACGTGATAGGGCCTTCTGGCCGCGGAGTGGACTGCTGTCTGCAGGGCGTGGGAGGGGAGGGCAAGCAGAGCCACCAGCTGGGCTGGCACAGCGGTGGCTCACGGGGGAGGGGCGGTGGGGATGGAGGCGGAGAGAAGCACCTGCAGGGGAGTTAATGAAGCCTCTGGTGTGTGGAGTGGGCGACGCCGTGCAGGTTTCGTCTGGCACCTGGACAGTGGTGGTGATGCAAACTGGGGTGGCAAACAGTGGGCAGGGGGGCAGGTTTGGGGGCAGTTGATGAGGCGATCATCCTGTTGTGGAGAGTGGTTAGCCTGCCGTGTGACTGTCATTGATGCCAAAAAATGACATAAAAAGGCTTCGTTCATGATGTCCCACAGACAGTGCTTGGAATTTACTAACAAAGCTCCTCTAAAACATACAGCTTTGGAGTAGGACTCTAAACCAAATGCCAAGTGACAGTGCTTGTCCACACAGGCCACAAGCTCTGTGCAGAGGTGGCAAGGCTCGGGGAGCCCGGCCTCGCCACGCACGCGAGGATGCGCCATTAATATTAACTGATGTTGAATCAACGTGAGGCAATTTGAGCTGTATTAGTGGCTCAGTCATAAACCTGGTGTGTGACCTGGTTGCCAGCTTTGAGCTCTCACCTCATTTTTAAAATGAAGTAACCACTGTCCCTTTCTACTTTTCAGGATTTCATGAAGATTAATAACATAGGTCCATAAAACAGGAGTTGGAACATAATCTTCAGTGTGATGTAATGCCACGTTACAATTATAGAAGTGTTAAGGCATGGCTAGGTCAGCCCGCTAAGGGCTGTTTACAAGTACTAGTTAAAACGGGGCTTCTCGGTTCTATAGAGAGTGCTCGAAGGGCTGACATGACATCTGGGTAAGCTTTGGGAAAAAAAAAATAGTGTACAACTTCTCTGGTGTTTTGCCTTTTCACATCACTGCTTGACAGACATGATCTCTACCTAACTAAACTGGGGGCAGCCAATGTGTATTGTATCAGATGAAAGGAAAAATTTTCCTTCAGTCTTTGACCTTGAGAATTCCTGTAGCAGGTGAAAAGAAAAACTGGATGGCCCTGTAAGTCCCTCCTTCTTCCTGTAGTTTAGCAATAATTCAGCGTGGGAATTAACTAAAAAAAAAGAAGCCACTGGTTCATTCTAATAGCAATGGCTGGGTTGGCCTCTTTCCTAGGCAGGGAGCTCCGCCCCAGCAGTATGGAACGTGCCCCTCCTGGATTGTTGGAGTCTTCACCTTGGATGGCTAGAGGATGGAGCCCCATATACCCCAGGGAGTCGTCTTCTTTTGCATTTCCCCCAATAAATCTCCCTCTGCACCACCAAGGTATGTGTGCCTATGCCCCTTGACTCACCAAATTGCTGGCAGCTGAATTCTCTCGTGGAACAGAAATCCCAGCAATGTGAGTACACTAACCTTAATTATTTATAAACACACTGGAAGAAAGGTGGAATCAATGTCAAGTGAATTTCAAAATGCAGGGATGGTTTTTATGGTTTTTCATAAAGCAGCATTGATTCGAGGGTCCAACGTGTAACAGCTGAAGTGGGCATGAACATTTCTATAGAGGGTTCCCCTCTAGAGTATGATTCGATTTCCTGTAAATCACTTCCTCTCAGACTAGGCTGTGGTGAAAATACCAAGACATGTGACAAGGGCAGTGGCTGCCCAAATGGGCTTCTCAAAGGTATGATGCAATGAACTGAATAATTCAAGTCCCAAAATACCACTGAGATCTCCTGAAAATAGTTTTAGGTACTTTGAGTCTTGTATTACCCAGATAATTGCCTCCCACCCATTCTACACGTTACATACATGAGGAAACAAGGTCTTAGAATAGAGACCATAAATCTTAGGGGACAAGATAAAGAATACGCTGATTTCCACATTTTTGTAAGAGTCTGCCTGGGGAAATTTTCCCAAATTAATGAGTATGTTCATGGGCAATAAATTAAATGAGACCACCTTGCTGGATTCTTAAAAATGAACCTATAAATCAAAAGGAAGCGAGTTTCACACAAGCACAATTCAGAATGTGAAAACAACACTTAGCTTTTGCTCTCCTACCTGGGCTCTCCTGAGTCATTCTCCTCCTCTTCTTCCTCACTTCCACTGTACTCATACTCTGTCTCATCTAAAGAGAGACCCACAGAATGTTAGTGCACAAAAAGATGCTGTGGCTCAGTCAATCCTCCCCCCGAACCCCCCGTTTTATATGTAAGTAATCTGAGGCCCAAAGAGCTGTCATTAACCAACTGAGCCACTCAG
Organism: Crocuta crocuta; assembly: GCF_008692635.1. Lineage (NCBI taxonomy): Eukaryota > Metazoa > Chordata > Mammalia > Carnivora > Hyaenidae > Crocuta > Crocuta crocuta. Next base: position 1,833,889 of record NW_027530001.1, read on the forward strand.
GCACCCCTCAAAGAGCTGTCATTAATGCTGACCTGGGACAGGCTCCAGGCCTCCTGACTTGTGATCTAACAGTTCCCATCAGCTGGATCAAGTGCATGGAATTAACATCCAAGACTGTCCCAGCTGACTCTAGATACCTGTCCCTAATGGCTGGTATTCACATGAAAGTGAAGGAACTGAAGAAACTGAAAAATAACTTTTCAGTTTGTGTTAATTCCCCATTATAGGACCACCTAAACCAATTTTTAATGGCCCACTATTAACCTATTCATCATTTTTTAAGTAAAAGTTTAATTATGACTTACATGGACCCACAAATTGTCTTTAGATCTCTTGATAAATACCAGAAAGAAACTTGACAATGTGTGCTATTAAAAATGTAGAGTTGGGGTGCCTGGATGGCTCAATTGGTTGGGCATCCAAGTCTTGATTTCAGCTCAGGTCATGATCCCAGGGTTGTGGGACTAGGCCCTTCTCTCCATCTGTCCCTCTCCCACTCACACACATGTGTGTAATCTTTCTCCCTCCCTCTCTCTCTCAAAAAAAAAAAAAAAAGAGAAAGAAAGAAAAAAGAGTTAAATGGACCACTGGGGACATTCATTAAATTGCCCATTGGGGACATTCATTTAATTCAGTAATATGTTAGTAAGCTAACACGTAATAATAAATAAGATTGAGTCTGCTTTGGAGGAGATCAGAATCTAATCGGCAAGATGGACAAGTAGGTAATCAGATCCTCCATGATTATGAAGAAATTAATCTTTATTGGATATCTCCCATGCCAGTCACCCTGCTAAATACTTTGCCTATGCTCTCTCATTTATTTTGCATAACAATCCTTTAACACACTTTCAAGTGACGACACTATTACAAGAGGTTAAGTGACTGAACCAATGACTTATTAATAAAAGGTCAGTCAATCTGAGATTTGAATTTAAAATTCAATCCAGAACTTTTCCAGCTTTAAAACCAGTGTTCTTTCCAACATATTATATGCTAAAGGGAAGTGCACAAATGAGATATCAGAGAAAGAAGCAAAGTCCATTGGTCATAATGAGAGAGAGGGGCAGCAAAGTCTTTAAGGAGGAAATGAGCTAGGCCTTGCAATTGTTGGTGGCCTCATTCCAGGCAGATGGTACCTGAAAGTGGTGGGAAAAGGGCATTCTAAGCAACATAACCACGTGGGTAAGGCTGACAGTATTATAGGGAAAGGCATGTTCACAGTGAGTCATGAGTGGCTAGATGTTGGTGTGAAAAAAGCAGACAGAATGAGTAAGCCCAGCAGGTCTGATAGGACTTTCTGATCCTTATATAAAAGTCCTTGCTGAAGACTTTTCTGTGGGCATTGGGGAATCTCGGAGGAGCTTTTACTTTTAAGCAAGGCAGGGTGTCACATTACTGTTATCCTTTCATAGCTGTTAGTAATTACAACTTTGAAAGCATCTGTGCCCTCCTAGAAAGGAACTAAAACTGCAATTTGGTTGGGTTACCGCCAGGAGGCATCACACATGATAAGAACTAAACCCTTTGCTTTCCATACTCTCCAGTCATTAAAGGGCTAATGAAAAGGAGTGAAAAGCTTGATGTTTTCAAGTGTATTTTTTTTTAAATCACAAGTTAGCTTCAAATATTTAGATATGTATGAAGTTTTTGGGCTACTTATGTTTTGAGTATTATGTCCCCAAAATGTAAAGGAGCTTCATAACATGTTTCAATATTCCACACTGAAAGTGTACTCTTTTCCAAACTTCCCTGAGATAAATTAACAGAAGAGTTGGAAGTAATCTGCAGAAATTTTATCTAGTAAAGGAAATTCTAGCAAGGAAAAGAAACACACAATTAATCCGATTATTTCTATTCTCTAAGGGAAAACTTGCATCTGTCAGGTCTTTCAACTGTAATACTTCACCAAAATCTGGTCTTACTGTTTTTATATTACTGGCATAAATTGGCATATGTCAACATATCTTAAGGAAAAAATAATACTAGGTTAAAAAAATAATAAATCAATTCTCGTTAAAATTGTTTGATTGTACCAAAGGCTGGTCTTAGGACCACTAAGAGAGTATAAAAGTATTAGAGGAAGCAAATGAAATAATTTGATGAAACTGAGCAAATGGAATGAGACCTCATTTGATCAATACACTCTCTGGGGAGCAGACAAAAATGAAGGTTTCTGGTGGCTTTGAGCCTGAACAGAATTAGGTTTCTTAAATTACCATGTAACTATGAAGCATACCTCCTACCAGGAATCTTACTCTTCTACTCTGCAGAGACGCAGCACGTTAAAAATAGTCTTATTTTGGGGCACCTGGGTGGCTCAGTTGGTTAAGTGTCTGACTCCTAACTTTGGTTCAGGTCACAATCCCAGCATTGTGGTATTGAGCCCCACATCGGGCTTTATGCTGAGCAGGGAGCCTGCATGAGATTCTCTCTCTCTCCCTCTGCTCTGCTGTCCCTCTCCCCATTTTCCCAAAATAATAAAAAATAGCCTTATTTTCATAGAGTGGGGAGTTTTGAGTCACATTCTAGAGTCTGTGCCTTCCAAATGTGAAAGCAACCCAAGGCAGAAGCTTTACCCATTCTATTCACAGGTCAAAGGCAAAGAAGTCATGAGTTCTCAGAAAGTGATTCTGAATAGTACTGAAAACCTGTAGGTCAATAAAGAACTGTCTATATAAGGAGTAGCTAATATTTATTGTATCTATATGCCAGAAATTGTATTAGACATTTTAATGCATTATCTCATTTCATCTTTGCAACAATGACAGGCAATGCTAATTACTATTATATCCCCTCTTCTATTTTAAAGATGAGGACACCGGGAGGAAGTTCACATAACTCTTCAGGGGGCAGAGCTAGAATTTAACTCAGTCTGAGTCTGGAAAAGACAGGCCCAAAGAAAAATCAATTTCCCTTTTAGAGAAGTTGGCCTTTAATGGTTGCATGTCTGACACACCTCTCTGAAATGTTCCCATTACAATTTTAACTTCATAGAGTGGAAGACCACTATTAATAAATAGCGGTTGAAAAATCAGTCCTGAAGCTTTTTGACCTTGACTTACCTATTCTCTCATGCCTCACTCCTCCAGCTTGGGCTGCCCTCCCACCTCCTTGGATTCTGACAGATACCTCATCCCTTTCCACCCACTAACAACTGGAGATGGGCCTCCTTTTTTTTATTGTCTTGTTTTGTTCAGAATATTTATTTATTTATTTTTCAGTGCTATAATAATTTTGTGTTCAATCAAAATAGGCAATGAAGCTTTATTTCCTATTCAGCGCTTGAAGTAAAAATAGTCTGATCCCCCAAACATTCAACAATGTATCTTTGCTTAAAATTGAAGTATAGTTGGGCCTCCTTTTTGGCTTTGCCTCATCACCTCTTACTCTTGAGTCTAACCTGATCGCACATTTCCCTGAGTCCCTGAGGCTGGTAGCCAAGGAGGACGTTCTCCCTTAAACCTTCACTGAGGATTTCCCCTCCTGCCTCAGCCCCCTGCCGCTCCTACCTCTTCACAGTCTTGACTACTGCAATGCTTACCACCTACGCCACACACCTGCTTGTACCTGCCACATCACAGACGGTAACCGCAGAGGCAAAGAAGGGACATTCAAATAAAAGGAGAACACCCTCTGTCCTGTGGGCCCCACCACCCTCCAATGCTCCATCTGGCTTGAAAGAACAGAGAGAGGACAATGGTGTTGAGGACAGAAACGAGGAAAAGCACACTGCCACGTGTCTCCCAGCCTTGTGCCTGGTCTTCCCCTTTATTCTCCATCCCCGTCCGCGCTCAGTGCTCACCTCACGAGCCCTAGGCTGGCTCCTCACCATCAGCCGTCCCCTTTTGTCCACTGACCTGCCTGCCTCCACCCAGGGAGGACTCACTCTGTCTGTCCTCTGGATCTTTCCATTTCCTCGCCATACCTCAACCTTCCCTGCTCCCCACCCAACCACCACAAAACCTGCCCCAGACCATGTGCGTTTTCTCCTTAGTCAGGATGCTAGTTAAGGACGTCCGAGCCTCTATTCAACCAGGATATGGTCCCAGGACCCCAAGTTTGAACTCATGTCTTTCCATCAATGCCATGAAAAGATAGTGGTAAAACAGCTAGAGCCGTAGAGATAAGAGTTTTTGAATCTATAAAATAAAGAAGCACATGAAATGATCCTCCAGCACAAAATTCGATGTTCCAAATAGCCAGTCTGGCAACTCTGTGACTGTAAGAAAATTCATTCCAACATCTGAGCTCAATTCTAAATGAGCCTCAGAGCACAAAAACTTAAATGCCAAAGACTGCCAGTATACAAAAATGTCAACTAAATGCTTTTTTAGACTGTCTTCTATAGACTTTTGGTCTTCAAAACATGAATATTCATTTGAACTAAGAAAATCACATGTCGTATTAAACCACTTCATAGTATTACTCAACAGGATTCTGTTAGTGCCTGGAAGAGGTAATATTACTTATAGTTCTATCCTTTCAAGAAGATTCCATTTCACATCAATCCATTGATGCCTACGGGCTGTGAACTCAGAGGCAGGCCTCCACACTAAAGAATAATGGAGGCCCACCCGAAACCCCCACGGTCACCTCCAAATACATCAAGAGCCCATGATTCACTCTGTCTTTTGTTTCCTTTGCTGAAATACAAATGTGCTTCTAACCTTTCTCTCCTCGCTTCTTCTTTGTTCTGTCAATATGGTCCTTGAGTTGAATGCGGACCTGTCGTTCATTAGGTTGGTCTCGAATAAATGGATGCTTCATCAGTTGTTCCGTTGCTGGTCTCTGGCTGTGATTCTTTACCAAGCAGCTCTCAATAAATGACTGGAATTTTTTTGACCTGCCAAACAAAAGAGATGAACCCACAGATAAAAAGACCATCCAAAGAAAAAGCAAAATTCTATTTCTCCAAAATGCTAGAATAAAAAAAAGAAGAAAATAGGTTTAATTAGCCAACATAGGAATCGACCAGTCACAAAGTAGGTCTAGACCTTTATTAGGCACAATGGCGTTCAAAGGCATCATCATCACCATCAACACGCGATTCAGGCAATGTATAGGAGTTACATGCATAAGAGCATTTTTGCACGATTTACATATAATATCACACAAGAGACCAAAAGGAATCAGGTAAGAGAAAGACCTTGGTGAAAATCATATCTGGAAGGTCTATTGTGATGAGAGAACCAGAGCTGAGCCTTAAAGAATGAAGAGGAAGCCAGGGCGCCTGGGTGGCTCAGTTGGTTAAGTATCCGACCTTGGCTCAGATCATGATCTCCCAGTTTGTGGGTTTGAGCCCCACGTCAGGCTCTGCGCTGATGACTCAGAGCCTGGAGCCTGCTTTGGATTCTGTGTTTCTCTCTCTCTCTCTGTCCCTTCCCTACTCACGTTCTCTCTCTCACTCTCTCTCTCTCTCAAAAATAAATAAACATTAAAAAAAGAATGAAGAGGAAACCACAATCAGAAGAGAGTTCAGGGAGGCAGGAAATAGTGAAAAACTAAGGACTGGGCTGAGCACACTATATGTCAGGGGACGCTTAGATGAGTTGTCTAAATGATGCAGAAAATGCAAGCTGCGGGGAACATAAAATCAAGGTTGGATAGGTAAGAAGGAGTACATTTTGCAGAAATGCGAAAGATGCTTACATGGTAAAGTGAGTTTGGTTAGGCAAATTTCTTTAATTGGTAATTTCAAAATTACTTTTGAACTCTGCTCTCCAATTAATAAGAACAGGGTGTATGTGTATGGTTGCTATTAACTCAAGGACTTGAAAGCTTAGGAACTAAGTTCATATCCAGACACCAATTTATCTTCCTCTAGACAGGCACTATTTCCTGAAAGATAAACCCTGTGCCTCGCACAGGGGAAGGGAGAGATGGTGAGAGATACCATACCAGGAGTAGGGCAGCAAGTCCACCATGTGGGAGAAATTAATGGTGGACCTCAGCTATGATTCATAAGCGGGGCATGCATGTTCTTGCTGAGTTCCAAGAAACTGTCCAGCCTCGTAAATACTTCACCACTATATAGCATGCCTTTCTGATATGCTCCACCGGCAGCTTGGCACATGACCGGCAGATACCTTGGTCGAACTCTGGTCACCCTCTTTGTGGCGCCCACGCTGCTCAGAGCAGGTGGAAATCCATTTTGTGCTCTCTGTCTCCCTCCTGTGGAGTGCTGTGGAATAACAGGAGCGGATCCCAGGAGCAAGCTTGACTCTCTCCCAGGCCACCCTACACACAGACTTTAGGCTTGAAAGCTGTCTTCACCACACAGAACACAATGGTGAACATGTAATTCAAGATTCAAATGCAAGAGGGCACTGGCATATGCATCACTGCATTTTTTTGCCCAGGTCAAAGCAGTCTCTCATTCCATGTTTTTAAAGGACTGCATTATTAATATCTTTTCCTCCCTGTATTTCTAAGCTAAGTTCATGCTTTTAAATTATTTTACATAGAAGCAAATGTACCCTGCAATGCCTGGGGTCACCACAGAATCAATGGGGATCGGCCACCAGGTGGAAAGTAGTGACAACAGGGTGGATACTCTGGGTACCTCCTTGTATGTCCTTCAGCCTGTAGCCCTGCTTCCTCCACGCTGGTGATCTCCAAGAGCACTGGTGTGCTCCTGGTATCCTGAGCACACTACTTATCCTCACATGCTGATGAACGAATGAATGCATGAATGGATATCAGATGTGAGATCCGGACAAATGCTGTAAAATGGCCACCATCGAATCTGTGCTTGTGAGGCAAAGAGAGGGAGGGCTGGAGAGGAGATAGTATTGAATACTCTTTCTCTTTCAGGTCCATCAGACAGATCTGTGGAGGCACAATTGTGATATTATCTCAGGAGAGACTTTGCAAAAAACACCAGCACAGGATAGTGGACTCTCCTAAGGAATAAACTGAAGAGAACGAGGTTAACCTGCATAAAGAAATAGACACATTCCACATGGCGCTTTCCTAGGTAGAAAATCAGTATTAAAAACATGAAAACACAAACAAATTAAAGCAGGGAGCTGTTACATATTCATGAGAAATGCAAATGAAAGCTCTGGGTTTTTTTTTTTTCTGCTTCCAACTAGAAGGAAGTGCTTTCTTTTTATAAAGTGCTCAGCTATTAATTAGAGGGTGATAAATAAAGAAATCACACCCAATTTAAAAATGAGATCCAGACTCGATAAATGGTATGTTCAATTCCCCAATACTGACACCTAAAAAAAAGTCAGTGGCATCTATAGGGCGAAAGAGTAGCTCAGTACTCAGTGGAAGTAGCTGTTGTACAGGGTGTGCTTTCTAACATCTCTTCTGGTGGGAAAAAACCTTCAGAGATATTCAGGAGAATGACCGTGGGCCCAGAGGTTGAGCCAAGGTGCGTAGAACCGCAAAGCTGGCAATGTAGCTCCCGTCTTCTTCAAGTGGTACAGTTTGAAGAGAAAACAATGCTTACTGCTTACTTAAAACAAATCTTCAAAGAAAGAATCACCATCTCTTATTTAAGTTAGTGTGACCAAAGAATCAATATGCTTAATTACACATTTAATTAAACGTAAAAACCCTTCCCTATGTTGAACACCACTTGACTGTTTGCTGAGCAGTCTAATGGGTTTAAAGTACATTTATATAACTTTATTGTTTGAATCTCTGCTGCCAGTAATTTAGTTCTGTCTTTAAAAAAAATGCCTGAGATTAGTAATGCTAATTTCCCCAGGGTTGGCCTGGAGAGATAAATGTTAATGTTTGGTGCTTACAGTCTGAGGCCCTGGTTCTAATACCAGCATCAGCAAACACTTTATCTTCCCAGATTTTTTCTGCTTATATATTTAATTGTGTTAGAGGAATTAAAACCCCCGAAAGATTATTACATTAATCACTGTAACCAGTCGGGCTGAAGTTTTTGATAACTGCAGGACTCCCTAAATGCAATTTGAGCTTTAGAATTTGCATTTCACCAGAACTACCCTTTGTCTCTACTTTGGGTTCCATCACTTACCAACTTTGAAACTTTGGGCAGATTATTTAACTTCTCTGTGCCTCAGTTTCCGTGGCTGCAAATGGTGAGTTTGTTAGGATTTATCTCAAAGGACTGTTGTGATGATTTGATGAATTGCTTCATGTAAAATACTGAGCATGGTGCCTGTTATATCATAAACGCTGTAATGATGTTTGCTGTTATTGTTATTACTATTACTATCACTATGATGATGAGGTCCTGTAACCTCTGACCATCACCAGGCTGAACCAACTGCTGTATCTGCTCTTACGGCTGGGGGTAGAAATACAAGTTGAACTGAATAGTTCAGTTTTCTTCAAGGAAATTAATTCACATATATTTGGATTAGATATGCTCGCAGGAAGAGTCAATGAGACCATTATCTCCAAAGAGATGGTGCAAAAAAGGTTAATTTTAAAAGCTGTATAATGATTTTTGTTTTGATTTTAATAAAGCCTAAAGTCACATTGCTACTAGCAAATTCAGTTAACTTGAAGCATTTTCTGATATTTGCTTTCTATTATGATTATTTTATTTAAAACACAAATAACATACACAAATAACTTTGTCATTTCTTAAAGAACAAAAATGTCTGATAATCTACCAAGAATCAGAACTCGTGTTTCATAAAAATAATAGGAGTGACTATAAGCTTTGGAGTGAAAGCAAAGCAGGGGTTCAGGGCTGTGGCTCCAGCAATGAAAACCCTGGGACGCTGGATAAGCCAGTTAACATCACCAGGCCTCTCTGGGGCACAAATGGGCTGGACCAAGGAACTCCACATCTCTCTCCAGTGATAAACAGTTATGGTTTTTCTAATGAGATAAATCAAGCTCTTCTTTGCCTGTGTGCAATCTGTGCATTTAAAGAGCGTGGGAAAAGAAAAAGACCAACTATCTTTTACAGGAATGAAGTCATCCCTCATCTTTCTCCAGAAATTCCTGCAGGAAGCTACAACACTGAGTAGGGCAGGGGAGCTGGCCTGCGCACAGTGGGAAGATAAGGGAGGAGGAAATGTGCTGAAGGAGACAGTTTACCCGTGTAAGTGGAATCTGACCAGGTACAGAGATGGGAGGAAATGGGGGTCCCAACTTACTATGCATTTGCTGGTGGTGACACGGAGACACACGCCGAGAGATCCCTGGTCTGCTCTAATTCAGCTGATGTTATAATCCTCCCTGAGATCTAATTACCAAATGGCTGGACCATCTTGGCATTGACTGGAGCCCTGACTGCATGACCTCCTTGCCATGGAGGCCTCTCCTCATCTAGCTGATGGGGGACGAGAGGGCTGGGGTCGGGCAAGTGGGGGTACTTTCCTTTCCCTCCACAACAGAAGGGTCAAAGAAGAGTGCTACTGCCTTTCTTTCCCTAATATTAAGGTGCAGGAAAAAAATGGTCAACTAAGAGACCAGTATCTCATTCTCTATTACTCTAACCTTGAACTTCAGAGGTCAGATGGTGCAGGAAGGAGAATGGAGGTTACAAACTTAGAAAATTAGAAGACTGTACACCCTTGCACAAGGCTCATAAGCTACCCAAGCCTCAGTCTTACAGCAACAGAATGACAACCCAGAGCATCTGCCTGGTGGAGTTGTAGTTAAGATTAAATTTAAATATATCTTAAATTTATAAACACACACACACATTACTGAGTCTACAGCATGCATATGCCTTATATATCCTGTATGTTGTAGATTCAGCAAGTTAGTTGGAAATGACCCTCAACTGAATGCGTATAACAAAGAGTTCATGGACCATCTCTACCACAATGGCACCCCCATACCTACTTTGGTAGTATTTTGATATATACGCTGAGAATAGTGTACTTCATCTGATAATTCATTAAGCACAGAATGGCTGGATATAAAGGAACGTTTTGGAGTTTTGTTTCTTTTGATAGGTGGGGAGACAGATCCTCTCCCTTGAAAAATAAAAAAAAAATAAATAAATAAAATATTTCACTTCCTCTCAAGCACTAGGGCAAATTGAAGCAAATCCTAACTTATTTGAAAAATTTTTTAAATGTTTATTTATTTTGAGAGGGAGAGATTGAGAGAGAGAGAGAAACAGAATGCTATTGGGGTGGGTCAGAAAGAGAGGGAGACACAGAAGCTGAAGCAGGCTCCAGGCTCTGAGCCATCAGCACAGAGCCTGATGTGGGATTCGAAGTCACTAAACCATGAGATCATGACCTGAGCCAAAGTTGGATGCTCAACCAAGTGAGCCATCCAAATGCCCCATTTTTTTCTTTTTAATTCCTAACTTAACTCAAATCACTTTGGACCCAGTCATTCAGGATAGTATTTGGCAGTGCTTAAATATTTTCACTTAAAGCTAGAATTCTGTGCAGAGAATTGGAAGGCACACCCCATGTCCTGTGGCCAGGGGCTGCATGACCCTCTTATAAATGCTGGGTTCTGAGTGAGAAAGAGTACTTTAGCAAAGGGCCTTTGTTTCCCCACGCACTTTCAAATAGCTATGTCATTCCCCCTTCCCTCTCTGGCAGCGTGGGTCTCGAACTCCTAACTGCCTTTCCTTTGGAGTCAGGAAGGGCATGAAGGGAGGCTAGGCAAGATGGAGGCCTGGCCTCCTCACTGCCCCTGGACTGACCCTGTTCCCTGTAGCACCATCAGATACAGTTCCTGTTGTCAAAGGTTTGATGCAGAAAAGACAGCCTGTATTTTCCTCAAAGCCTGTATTTCTCAAACAAGGTCAATGCAGAGTTGAACTTTTTGGAGCAAGGGCAATGAAAATTAAAACCGTAGTGCAGAGGCTGCTCACTCACTTCTGTAAAGGGGCCAGAAAGGTCAGAAAAAGGGCAGTGCAAGCCCAGGATAAGAGGAAAACAGGATAGGTATGGTGACCAACCAACTCCCACTTCTGAGTCGGGGAGAGGTGGTGACGGGCACAAGACCATCTAGTACCCTACAAGTAAAGGAGCCGCTTGGCAGGGCAGTGGTGTTGCACCTTTGCACAAAAGGCCAGAAATCTAAATGTAATGCTCAATCACCAGATTTTTCAAAGTTGGCAATTAATACAAATGTGTGGCCACACTGTGCTGACCGAACATAACATGTGTGGATGGCCAGTTTGTCCTCTGTGGGTGGAACGCTGGAAACATGTGTCCAGCAGCAGTGCAGGGAGAGGTAAGGGAGGGAGGGAAGAGGGTAAGTGAAGTCCACTGTGTACAGTGTGCGTGTGTTGGGTGGAGGAGGCCAGGGGGCTTGGCGCAAGGACAAGCAGAAAGCGAGCAGAGAGCTTTGTAGTGTTCCTGATGCTTCCAGAGGTGGAACTGAGCCGACTTCTCTCCCGGGGAAGTCTGTTCCAGGGAGAAGGGAGGAAGCAGGGCCTCCCGGCCCCACTGATCATGTGTCGTGCAGGTACCCAATGGCAGGCTGTTGCTGGGGAGAGAATGGCTGGCTCACAGTGACCCTCCAGAGTGAGAACGAGGAGCAGGGGTTGCTCTGTCCCTTGTTGCCAATAGCAACTCTCACGCTCTGTTCTTCCTCTGCAACTCAGGGCTGTCGGTCCCTTCTGGCTGTTTCCCTCTCTTCTCTGTGCAGTATGCCTTTCCCTTGTCACACTGGGGTTGCTATGTCATTACTAGGTGGCTGGTATTAATTAAGACTGCACAGAGGAAGGGAGAAGCTGGGGGTTGGTGCGGGAGGAATGTGAGGGTCCCCGTCAAGGGTGATCATGAAGTACTATGACAAGGGGAAGAAAGGTCTTGAACTTTCATGCTCTAACTGCCCAGAATATTCCTCTAGAAAAAGATGGGACATCACAAGTAGTCCAGGAATTGATCCCAGGGTAAGGGTGTATCAAGATACACCATATACACATGGGAAAGAAAGGACCAATGAATTTTTGTTATGCAATGATAAGATACAAAGACCCTGATATAAGTGTGCAAAAAAGTCAAAAGCCCAACATCTGACCTGACCTGTAGAACTGTGTTTCTCAAACTTGAGTCAATGGTATACTAGCTGCACAATTTTTAACCATATTAATCTTACACCACCTATACTAGTAGCCACTTGGTATTTTTCTTTAAATTGGGTCAAGTTTTTATGTGAATCAGTTTATTAAACTGGAAGGTTGTACCACTGCTCAACTTAAGAAGCCAATTATCACCTACCATAAAGAGAAAGCAGCAGTAAAAACAAAAATTACAAATATTTTGCATAGACCAATGAAATCATCTCTTCTACTACCTAGTATGTATGTGGTATGTGTCCTTACAGAATTACCACCTTAAGGAAGAGAAGAAAAGTCAGCCAATCTAACCAGCTGGCTCTTGGAAGTATCACCATCTCTGATAAGATGTTCTGTGCAGCCAGGAAAGAGACTTCTTGAGGTGATATATCAAAGGGCTTTCACGTTATTACTGGGGCTCCACTACTCACTTTAGCTAATGGTTCCTCACCTAGAAGGTGTGGTGATAATGACTCGCTGTGCAAATAGTAGGTACTTTAAGAGGAGTGACAGCATATGGAAAACCCATCACTAAGTCTTGGTATATGTTAGTCTACTCATGCATCTAGACCTCAAGATTTTCAATCTGCAAAACACCAAAGAGCAAACTCACCACTTCTTAGACTTCAGGCGAGGTGCTGGGTTCCGGGGAATGAGGAAGAGGGCTCTCATGGGGTGCATGTCACAGAGAGCTGCAAGAGACCAAAACAAAGGGGAACTCAGTTTAGGAGGCCAAACCCAGGCCAACCCCATCCTAGCTGTGCAGCTAATGCTACCAAGCAGCTCCAAGTCCGCGTATGCCTGGTGAGCAGTCAGAAGACTACAATGCTTCTGTTTGTTGAGCACGTAAAAGAGCTGGTGTCTCATTAAAAATGCATTTCAACTAGGCATTGTTAAGATTTCTGCTTGTACTTCATATTTAAGAAAACTAAGTTACAGGGTCAAAACCTCTGCTTTGCTATAAATAACCAAAGTAAACAACAACAAGATAACAACCAAAATGGAGATGGCAGGTTATTTTTAATTAGTAAAAGCCTAAGTCATAAAATGGAAGATACAGGGTCTATTTCTTATACACTGAAAGCTCATACAAATGCAATACTATCTATATTGATTTTTAGAGTATAAAGCACTAGACCAGAACACCTTTCTGTCTGTACTTCCAAATATCCTGAATGGCTTTTCAGGTTTAATGACATGTTGTTTGTTTTTTTGTTTGTTCACTGGCACCAGGAAGAACAGAGAGATCAAGGCAAAGAGGGTCTGGTAGAAAAATCATTAAAATATCCCAACTTGCAAACATGGCATTATGGTTTATAGCGTCAAAATATTTCACAGATTTACTTTTCAAATACCAGGGGGTATCCTTTCTTTTGTGCCCAGAACATGAATATATTTTCCCTAAAAGCCAGAGGATTCTGTGGGTAGAAGTTTACTTTCAGCTCCCTCTTACTACTCATCAAGAATGATAATACAGTTTTCAGACTGCAATATACTATTTTTTCTGATTCATAAATGCCTATTAGCACTGTGAATGACAAGAATTTTGTCATCAAACACTCCAAATCAATCACGCTTACAGATGAATTTCTACCAACTCTGGAGTGAGAAATAAGACCATGATAACGTGAAGACAAAAAAGTCACATAAGCAAAACGACGTGCCGTGTACAGAAGGGGACTGTTTTGGTTCAGGTCCTCTTATAAAGCAGACATTAAGGCAGCACTAAGCATGAGAAGATACTACCAGGGAAAATCCCTGCCTCAAAGGAAGCAGGGAGGGAGCCAAGGAAGGCTGGGAGAGTTTTCAGTTTGCTCTGCAAGTCCGATCAGGGCGAAAGCAAGAGGCAGACAAAGTAGGTGGGAGGGTGCTCTACTGTCCTGCCTGAGCAAACGAAGCAGTGAAACTGAGGAGTGAGAATTGCCCACAAAGGCATCCCATGTTGTCAGGAAAAAGGTCTGCCTTACATCCTTGCAGGCTCCGTCACTGATGGGGACGGCTTTGGCGGGGGTGGGTACCGCAGTGGCAGCAGCGGACCTTTGGTGAGCTGTGCTTCCTGCAGAGAGGCCTGTGGGACCACACGGCTGGTGGAGGCACTCCGCAGCACCAACACTGCAGAGCTCAAGGAACAGCAGACGTTCCCCAGAGAGCCAGAGCCCTGGCCACTCTGCCTCGGACCTCAAAATCTAAACATCAGTATTTTATCAGGAGTGAGAGCAACTGAGTATGCAAGTGTCTGCATAAGCCGTGCACTCGAAATCAGTTCTGAATTTTTGTTAAGTTGGAATTTCTAGTCTGTGTGGGTGGGCCCCAGTTTTGCGTTAGGCGAAGGGCAGTATAAGAAGAAACTACACACTGAATTAGGAAAATAAACAAGATCCCCGAAGGTTGTCTCCCTTTTCTTTCTTTTTTCCTCTAAACACAAGATCTTCACACTGCTCTGAGATGAATGGATTCCTGGTTGACTTAAGATGGCTTTGCTTTCTAAATATGCCAGCTCGAACCCACGCCGGGCTCGCTGTAGCAGAAGCAAAGCTACTACAGCGCCTGGCAAGGAAGCCTCGCTCAGTCCCTGCAGAGCAGACCAGCAACAGATTTCACCCTGAGGAAGGTACTTACGGGGAGCGCCTTCTGCCATCTCAATAGCAGTGATTCCCAGAGACCACAAGTCACTCTGAAAAAGATAGAAGGTATAGACACATGCATAAATGCAGTCAACAGAGAAGAACTCGGTTCAGCCTGGTAATCACTCCAGAACTGCCTGTAGGAAAGCCATTCAGTCATCTCTTTATGAACCCATTCTGCCCACTGAGCCTAAAAGCAAGAGCAGCCTTTTCCACTCTTCATAGGTAGTATCTCTCACAGTGTTATGTGACACATGGCGAGTTTCTGGTAAATGTATAAAAAATGACTCTAATGTCTCAAAAATTAATTGATCACCAAAATTTATCTTTGACTGAACCCTATGAAATTGCTGCTATTTGTTTTTAATACCTTTATTGAGGGTAGAATTATCATATAATTAACTGTCTATATTTGAAGTCTATCATTTGCAAAGATTTGACATGTATGCACCTGTGAAGCTGTCATCACAATCAACACTGTGGATATACCCCCGCCTCCACCCCACCCCACCAAAAGGTCGCACTTGCTCCTCTAGAGTCTCCACTCCTGCCTCTGCCATCCCCTGACCCAGCTCTGCTTTCTGTCACTATGGATTAGCTGGCATCTTCTGAAGTTTTATATAAATTTAATCATTCCATTCCTTTCACTAACGTAACGGATTGAGGTCCAGCCTGGTTGCAGTATATATCAGTAACTTCATTCTGTTTCATTGCCAACTAGACCTCTGTTGTGTGGATGTACTACAATGTGTCTACCCATCCGCTTGTTGACGGACAGCGTTTCCAGTCTGAGCTATTGCAAATAAAGCTGCTACAGACACTCATGGACAAGTCTTCGTCCAGACATATGCTTCCGCTTCTCTGTGTAAACACCTGAGGGGGGAACGGCTGAATGATACAGGTGGTGCATGTTCAGCCGATCGTTTTAGACCTGCAAAAACAGCAGTTTCATAGGGTTTCACCAAATCAGATGAGGGCAGGGAAATTTTGGGTTGTATCTGCATGTACCTCCAGTGCTAAGAACAGAGCGAGGCACAGTGGCAGGGGCTTGGTATGTCTGTTGAATGAATGAACAATAGCTTCTATCTTGTAAGTAGACAATATGTAAAATAGAGAGTCCACTACCTTATATTCTTTCTTATGATAAGACTTTTATGTTCTCATCAGAATTTTCTAGGCTAAGGTCTCTACCCCTGCCAATGCAATCTCCACCTGTAACAGTATACTTATCCCCCACTCTGCGTCTATGGCTCAGTTGTCTCTGAGGAACACAGGAAGGAGCAAACCGAAAGAAAGGGAAAACCAGGTTAGGAAACCCCAGAAGAGATGCTTGCTGCTTCAATGTCCTGGTTGCTGGGTAAGAAAACACAGTGTGAAATTTGATTCCGTGGCCTACAATCCTGGTGAAAACTTTCATCCACCTTCTATTTTTTTTTTTTTTAAATTTTTTTTTAATGTTTTTATTTATTTCTAGGAGAGAGAGAGAGAGACAGCGTGAGCAGGGGAGGGTCAGAGAGAGAGGGAGTCACAGATTCTGAAACAGGCTCCAGGCTCTGAGCTGGCAGTCAGCACAGAGCCCGACGCGGGGCTCGAACCCACGAACCGCGAGATCATGACCTAAGCGAAAGTCGGACGCTTAACCGACTAAGCCACCCAGGCGCCCCTTTCCACCTTCTATTTTTAATATAACCTGCATTTTGTATGTTATCCCAAATTCTCTCCTGGAACCTCACTTAGATTACAGAGATCAAAGTTCAGTTTCCTCGCTATTCCCATCAAACAAATGTCAAGGCCACATGAAAGGAGATACACCTGGAAAAGGACTATGAAATCCATGCTGAGCCATTACCCAGGACTAAACTTCTCAGTATCCCAGTATCTGGCAAGTGACACCCGCGTGTGTTCAGTATTTGGACAGAGGCCTACATATATATGCAGAGGACTTTCTGGGGGTGGGGGGCAGGTCTAGCCTCTTGCCTGAAGTGTAATCTGCTTTCATGAAAGAAAGAAAGAAAGAAAGAAAGAAAGAAAGAAAGAAAGAAAGAAAGAAAAAGACTGAGAGAGAATCTTAAGTAGGTGCCACACCCAACACAGAGCCAGCACAGAGTCCGATGCAGAACTCAGTTTCAGAACTGACTGTGAGATCATGACCTGAGCCAAAATCAAGAATCAGATGCTTAACCAACTGAACCACTCAGGTGCCCCAAGTGTAATCTACTTTAGAGTAGATGGCTAGGGTCCACACTAACCCTGTACTAGGCCAAGTGGGGGTTCTTTTAATTCATGAGCCCATCAACCTGTTCATGGGATACAAATTCTCAGGTCAACTTGGGATAATAACACACCTGCACAATACCATTGATCTCAGATGCAAGTCACTTCTCTGCCTAGAACACGACTCAAGAAGGCTACTCTCTTCCTTTCTCTTTGTTATATTTCAAGATGTATTCCAAGTTGTCATTAGACACACACACACACACACACACACACACACACACACGCACGTTTGTACAGACCAGCAAGTGACAGTTTTCCCACAGGCTCCTAGCCTCGTGAAGCTCATGAGGAAGGCCCAGCCTGCCATCACAGGCTGGCTCAGAAACAGTAACCAGTAAAGATGAAAACACAACTCTCTTGTACCTGGGGGCTTATGGTTTATCAACACAGACAATCATTTGAGAACATGACAAAAACACTGAATCACTCGCTGTGCAGGAGGCATTCAATAGGAAACACAGTAAAAACAGGCTGGAAATGGTGGGTTGTGCTATTTTGATAGGATTTCAATATCTCCAGGTCTTGGTCTTTCTACCCTATTCCCTACATCCCCAGAAATCAAGTGTTTCTGTAGTGTGAAATGAGGTACAAATATAAAGGTGGTGGCCAAGTTCTATGTCTCTGAGTGCCACAGCAGGGTCACATTTAAATAGCCCTCAAGTCCTGGAAGCTTGAGCTGGTTTGAAAGCCAACGGAAAGCCAATGCACCTGAAAGGAAATGTTGGGGTTGGAGGGAGAAGGGCTCCAGGCCAGCCCTCAGATGAGAAAGAAACAGCTCAGAAAACCCAGGCCCATGTCTGCGTCTGTGTCCTTGCTCTAGCTTCTAGGTCTGCCTACAGCAACTACCCTAATTACGTGCTGGTGCACACCCTCCTCTCCACAGTCTTTGTTCAAATACCATTTTCTCAGTGAGGACCACTGAATATCCCCCGTGGCATTGCCAGACCCCATCACTTTTCCCACTTTTGTTCCCCAGGGAACAAAATCACCTTCTAACAGCTGTGAAATTTACTCATCACTAGTTTATATTGTTTTGGGTTCATTGTTTGCACCCCCTGCCTCCAACACATCCAGACTGGATAAAACATAAGGTCCGCAAGGCAAGGATCTTTGTTCTGTTAACTGGTATATTCCAAGTACCTAAAGCACTTAGCACATAGTAGGCACTTAATAAATAATTGTTGAATGAATAAGCAAACCAAAAATGCAAACAAAGGAAAGATGTGTCCTAAGTTTGTCAGACTCCTTGTAGATCACTTGTGACCCAGACAAGGGAAAGTGACTTACCCAAGACCCCAGAGCAACTCAGCACCAGGTTTAGGGCAGAGCTGGGTCTTCTGCCTCCTGCGTCATTTTTACTTTTTAACTGTCATCACTACATAAAAACCTGAGTATTCATCTTCTCAATAAAATTTATTAGGGGCCCATTAAATAATTGTTCCCAATTCTGTCTTTGTCTCCAGGGAACTGAAGGTGCTGGTGATGGAATGGAGGCGCTGAGATTCAGTGAGACACCCCAAAACCAGGGCTAGGAAACTGGCCTCAAGTTCCCAGAGGCAGCGTGAATAGTCTTTTAAGTCTCAGACAGGCCTGGATCCAAATCCAGGTTCCTAACGTAACCACAGGCAGAACCCTGCTCAGCGCTTAGCTTCCTCACTGTACAACACATATCACCGTGACCTACATACACAATGTCTGGGACACAGTGAGCTCAAGAATACGAATTTCCTTCTTCTGTTCAGTTAGGTGAGATGGCCTGTGCCTGACCAATGCAGTCCTGTAAGATTTCCCCCTCTTGGGTTGTTGGCTAACCCAACAGGCATTTTCAAACCCCATTTCCCTAGCTGCCTCCACTTCAGAGTATACAAAAGTGAAACTTGATTATCCAGACTCCCATGCAGCCAACGATAGTGGGTAAGGATGCAACGTAGTTCTGGCCAATAAGACTCAGGCACACATCTTCTGGGAGCTTTTGGAAAGCTTTGTTTTTCCTGATACAAGTGACAAATACAGACGATGTCCTGACAACTCTTTCCCACTTCTTAATGCCTTGAAAAAACTTGATGTCTAGAGTTAAGGCATCCATCTTGCCACCATGAGGAAATAAGTCAACAAATGGATTATGACAGGGCAGAATGGTAGGAGCCTGGGGTATGAATGCATCAATGAGTCACTACACTAACCCTGGCCCGCTTGCCTCTAGACTTCGGATGATGTAAGAAATAGAAGTACAGCCAAAAGCGTCCTTCATGATAATATGTATATAGCAACAATTTGAGGAAACATTCTGACAGCAGGAAAATGGAGAGGTCCCAGTCATTAGGTGATCCTGGATCTACCCCACAGGAAGCAGGAAAAGTAAGCAAAGTGAGAGGTTTCTTTTATTCAGTGCCTATCACCTCAGTTCCCCTTTTAATAGCTCTCCCCCAAATCCCAAAACAACGCCTTCAAGCCAAAGGTCACACCATCCCAAGTCCTATGCAACCTCTGTCACATGACCAGGCTACAAACTGCTTCTTCTTTAAGACCTCATTTGATATCATCATTGTCATCTTTTTTTTTTTTTTTTTTTTTGCTGGAGTTCTTTTCTTTCCCAAAAGGAACATTTATATTCCTGGCCATCCGTACCCAGAGCTGCTTGTAAGCTACGCTTAACTGCCCGTGCTAGACAGCAATAAACGTCCTTGACGGGACTTGTTTTAAGCCTTTGGATACATTAGCAAGTCCCAAAGACACTTCAGAACTTAAATACGGGAGAAAATGTTCCAATTACAACTGGCAAGACAGATCACAGGAGACGAGAAAGGCAAGAGGGAGGAACAAGATGGGGAGAGAGTCAGGGAGAGATAAGTTTCCTCCGCGGCCATGGTGTGACTCATTTTGGCAGGAGCTGGGTAATTCATTATTCTAGAGGCGCTGCACAGCCTGGCCTGTGGCATGATTAATAGCCCAGTCTTGTGTGCTTTACAAACCGAACAGAGACAAATTCTAGAGCCTCTGAGAAGACAAGCACACAACTTCTGGCTGCTGGTGGGTCGGCTGGCATGCAGGCAACTTGAACACAGCAGAAGAGCGTCCCTTTTGGGGCTGGGCTGCCCAACACGTGAAGAAAAGAACACTTGCAAATGGCTGACCCAGTCACACAGGAGAGAGGCAATGCAGCACAGTAGAGAGCCCCCGTGTAAATGAAGAGGCAGAAAGGGCTCAGAGAGACCTAGATATGACTCAGCTCTGACACAACTAGCTTGGTGACCTAGGGCAAGCCATTTAATTCCTCTGAGCCCAGTTCCTCACCTCTAATGTGAAGAGAACACCTACCTTGCAGGGTTAATACCAGAACTCAATAAGGCAGTATATATGCACAGCACTTGGTGGCACACTGAAGTGCGAATAGCGGGTATTTAACAAACTCTGGTATGGTTATCATTGACTGGCAGTTCAAACAGCGCACCTGTGTCAGGTAAGGTGGCAATGAGCTCTGGTACTTAATGGTACTCAAAGAAGTCACTGGGATAATGTGGGAAGCTTATGGGAAGCAACGGGAAAGGGAGTGTTCTTCCTTCTTCAGCCCTGTGGTCTCCCTTCACTGGCAGAGCCTAGTAAGAAGCCAGATGGACAGGCAGAAATGGGGTTAGGTGAGTGGTAGCCCCACTATCCCAAAGCTCGGGGTAGCAGGGTAGTCTGGACTTGACAAGCAATAGCTTAATAATGGGCATGGCCAGTACAGTGTTCGCGACCAAGTTTCACAGAACAGAAAACAGTCTTTTGTTTTGTAAGTTTCTGTTATGGTCTTTGTGGAAATGTTCAAGCTGGAAAAAGGAAACTGTATTTATCGTGTGCATCCTCTGAGGGAAGCACCTTAGTCCAGAGGTAGAAGTTACGGAAAAGTGGATTCTGACTTAAAATAGGCAATTAAAGATGTGTCATACAAATAGGAGGTTTGAATCCTAAGATACTGTTGGCTTTTTTAGGTAAAGAAGAAATGGCCCCAAATGGCAGTCCCTTCATATGACACACAAACACAAATAATTATTATATGTTGAGTAGCTACCAAAAGCTAGGCACAGAATTAACTCGTTGTATATGTTAGCTCACTTTATTCTAATACAACCTTGTAATATACAATTCATTATTCCCATTTTATAGAGGTTCGGGAAGGTTTAGATAATCTCTCTGAGGCAATGTAACAAATAGAAGGCAACGTCTACATTTTAAACCACTCCTGTCTAACTTCAAAAGCTTGACTCTGATTCACTGGGTCACACACTTATATCCTACATTATATATAAACAGCCAAGGAGGTGAGTCACTCAAGATCACTGAGGATGTTCGAGCACAGGTTGTGACCAATAATGCCATTTCACACATAAAACACACTGAGAGCAGCAATCTCCAGTCCCTTGCTCATCTACATTTGTTATCTGACGGAAGGGAAAATGTCAGAATAGCTTTATTACCTTCAGTTGGGGACCAGCCTGTGGGCCAGGGAGGTGCTGCTGTGTCTCACTGAGGAATCATACAGGTGGACATGAACATGGAGCCACAAGGAATCTGTTTAATAGTGATTTCAGCTTCTTACTGGCGATAATAACATGGTGTCTGTATCATCCCTTCCTCCTTCCAAATAAGGGTCGTGCTTTGTTTGAGTATCAGTAGACAGAGGCCAGGCCTTGTTTGAGAATGTAAATCTCATTCTGCAGTCTGAATATTGCCCTCTCACGTCACACCCTGCAAGGATCTTGGTGACTCTCAATTAGTCTGATTTCTCCTTCCATCCTGCCTGAATAAAGCCAATTATCTGTAACACAGGAGAATGAGCACTTGCCCTATGGCCAGAGCACAGCACCCACCGAAACCCAGGAGGAGACACCTATGCCTGCAAATGATCCACAGCACCTGTGTTCAAAGTCTCATAAGCAGAGGGGAGGTGAACGACACACCATGTTAGTGCAGGTGGGGCTGGAGGATGGGGGAGCGGGGGTTGAGAGGCTATGATGTGTCCCTGGACTTCTCTTACTTTACTGATTCTAAATAAATGCAAGGCTAGTTTATGGGGTGGGGTGAGCAGGACAGAAAACTATATAAAATAAAAATTTTAAGCTCTCCACCCCCATGTCATACATCCATGGGGCAGGGCCGAGTAAGACTGTATCATGTGTACTAGGCTGTAAGCTGCTCTTTGTGTCTAACACCCCATCTTGGGATCCATCCTGCTTCAGCATGCATGCTATCCCAGTACCTAAATGGCTGCATGATTTTCTACTGGACAGATGCTCTTGTCTTTATTCCACCAGTTCCCTATTGCTGAGAATCTGGCTGCAGAGAACTTTCATTAATGAGTACTTCTGCTAAAGCGAAAGATAGATAGGACTGTGAAATACTTGACAACTCCCATCCAACTGAAATGAAACTCAAATTTTAAAAATAACAATTTAAACAGCTTAGGAAGTTTGAACATTTTTATTAATTTTAAATCTTTTGAATGCTTATTATTAAACGAGAAAGCTTCCATTATTGCCCCACATACTTATCAGGGAAATGAAACCTTTCCTTTTGCTTGAAGTGTTTTGACAGAATTTCTGAAAACAAGAAAGGAAGGGCCTCTGGGGGAAAGTGAACACCCCAGGCATATGAGATTCTGGCACTCCTCCTTCAGACAGGGGTTATTTTCAATCATCTACTTACCGTGCCTGGTAGGTATCAGACAAAACCAGACTGCAATGAAACCCATGAGTTCTTTGGACTACTTTCCTACAGAGGCCTTTATTTTCTTGAATTGCTGTCGTTTTTAGTAAATTTACAGAAGTCTTTAAAAATATCTTACACAAACAGTAGATGGCAATCAATAAATAATAAAACAAAAAATAAAACTATTCTCTTACATTTTATCTTCATTTTATTTTTCTTAAAGCTTATTTTTTTTTTTTATTTTGAGAGAGAGAGAGTGAGAGAGCAAGCACAAGCGGGGGGGGACAGAGAGAGAAGGAGAGAGAGGATCCCAAGCAGGCTGAGCAGACAGCACAGAGCCTGATGTGGGGCTCGAACTCACTAACTGTGAGATCATGACCTGAGCTGAAACCAAGAGTCGGATGTTTAACTGACTGAGCCACCCAGGTGCCTCAATTTTGTCTTTATTTTAAAAGAAGGCCTCTGTGACATCGAACTAAGCTTAGTGGCTTTCAAGTCATCTTTTGTCCCAAACATACCCCTCGGTGGAAAGTATCTATCGCACATTAGAACCCAAAGTGTCAACAGAAGTTTCGGAGGCTGGGATACACGGCTGGGTCAAACGGACTACCACATGCACAGCATCGGACGCCTGAACCTTGATGGGGTTGCAAACTAAATGTTAAACTGGATGTACAGATGCAGCTTGGTTAATTCTTAACAAGTGGTGGGTATTTAACAAATATGTGCCGAGTGAATGAAGAAATGGTTTTGAAAGGCAACATATTGTCACATTGTCTCTTGGTGACAGATTACATACCTAAGAATGGTGAACAGAAAAAAGAGGATATAATCTGGTGCCAAGGAAGAAGAAAGATTATATTTACAGAATCGCTGCTTCTCCAGTCCACTGTAAAAGTGTGACGTGGTTGAAATAAATCTTCAAAGAACGCTCAAACCTTCCTTCTTTGCCCAGTCTTCCTAACATACCCTTTTGTCATGATCCTTCTTTTACCCCTGACAATTACCAGGGAGGCTCATGTTCTTGCTATGGCTTCCTCCTCCTCTTGTACATACTCATAATAATCCTGATACTCATAATAATCCTGATAAATTATTTCTCACTAAAGTCTAAATGACTAATATAGTGAACCTGTTCCTCATCAGGATTCCTTATATTTTAATAAAAGACACAGAAATTAGTCTTAGCTTTATTAATGTCTCAGGATACTTTAATATTTTAAAAGTCACACGGACCTTCCAGTACCTCTGAAACCACCCTGTGCAGCACAATGAACCCTGTGGTTACTCATACACCACGCTTTGTCCACACCTAGAATTATGCAATGGGCTCAATAGTCTTTTACCGATTCCAAACTATATTCCTTAGCTTTACTGTGAGGAAAGAGGACCAAGATATTGGCTTAATGCCAAGCTCTGGCTTCAGCAGAAGGAAGTCTTCTACAGTAGTGAAAACATTAAGTCACAGGGATCTATTTTATGTCACAGAAAATAAGTCCCACATACAGAACAACCACTCAAAATACTTAAATGGCTAAACCAAGGGTAAGAGTTTGAAACACCCTGATTCTCTATGGTGTGTTATAAAGTGGTCTAAAATATCTGTGGCCCAGAAGTAGACTAGTTAGCACTTGTTAAGTATAACTACTGTTTTAAGAATTGCTTATAGGCAATTATGACACACATATCTGGCCTGGGACATATATTTTGTAGTGGCTCCTCTGAAGGGATTTGCAAATTAAATTATTTAAATGTGCTTATCATTAGCAGTTTAAATAAATGACATTTATTTTGGCAAGAGATTAATTTTTAACTTGGCAGCTGTTTTCAGACAGATTGCTGTCAGGTTATTACAGTGCCTCACTTTGAAAGAAAGAAGAAATGTTCAGGAGACTATTTTGGTTTCAGACTTTCAGCTTGCATTTCTCCCAAAGAGGCAAATAATTTCGTCAATGCCCTAAGATCCTGGGTCCCAAAGACATTGCAATGTTGGCATCTTTGTGACCTGATTTCAATAACAACCCCACATGTGGAGAACTAAAAATGTTCTTTAAAAGAGGAATTCTTCAAATATACTCTTCAGAAGCTGTTTTGTTGGTAAACTGGAGAGTTATATAGGAGTACATCATAGAGGAGCAGGATAATATACTGGTAATCCACTGAAAAGAGATTTGCAAGATGTGGGCACAAGCCCCAACTCTGAGAAGCCCACTAACTTGGGGTGTACTTGCCAAGACCTCCAGCCTTAGTTTCCCATCTTCATTCAAGAGGAGGGTATTTGGAGCTGACCACTCAAGGCCTTGGGTGAAAGGTCCATGCACCTGTGAAACCAGCCTCAGTAGTATTGGATTTTGCCCAAGGTCGTCCTGGAGTCTACACAAAGACCATAGGGTATCCCTTCATCTATTGCTGGGTCTGAAAATTCACAGTTCCTACATCCCATTTGCCTCCAATGTTAATATCTCAACTTCCAGCTACAATTCATGACAATAATGTCACCTGACATTGCAGCTATCAATGGGATAGCAACTTCAAATTATGTTTGATTACTGACTAGCATAGTGGAAAAGAAGGGGAGCTTCTTGGAGAAGGGGACAAGTATCATCATCTAGTTAAACACTGCTTTGAATTTATGAGCTAATGGCCAGTTGATGATACAAAGTAATAAGTCACCAATCAAGTTTCAATGAAACACCACAACAGGCTACGGAAATACCATAAAGTAGCTACCAACATCCCATTTCATTCTCTCTCAATGAAGAGAAACTTCAAAAGTTAAACTTTGAGCAATACAGAAATGAGGAAGTCTATTTTTAATCAGAAAAGATGACCCAAGACAACACATTGACTTCTTTTAGCATAAAAAGCTCTCACCATATATATCCTTTGCCAAAAGTCTAAACGATAATCAAAATAGAAATCTATTGTCTTTTTTTCAAGTTTTTATTTAAATTCCAGGTAGTTAACATGCAGAATAATATTAGTTGCAAGTGTACGGTCTATTTATTCAGCACTTCCATAAGAAATCTATTTTCTAGTAAGAAACAAGAGTAAGTTCAAGAGAATATTAAAAATGGTTTTAACTTTTTTTTACAAATAGGCAATCAGATATAATGGGTAACTTCATAAAAAAGATTCTCACATGAATGTCTTATCATTTTAAATTCAAATAATGCTTTTTAGTTCTCCCTTTGGATTATATAAATCATAAGCCCAGGATTACATAAATCATAAAGCCCAGGGCAGGCTGTGAGGGATGGTTTTGAAACAATGAAGAAGTCATACCTTGAAATCATATGTGGCATCTGGGTTTTCATCACAGGCAATAACTTCTGGTGCCATCCAGTAAGGGGTCCCGATGAAGGTGTTTCTCCTGCCCACGGTTCGATCAAGCTGGGCACTGACTCCAAAGTCCACTATTTAAGAGAAGACAAATGCATAGTCAGTGTCCTTATATGGTGATAAAATGAATGTGTTTTTTTTCTTTTTACTGTGGCAAAATAAACCCAACATAAAATTTACAATTTTAATCATTTTTAAGTGTACAGTTCTGTGTCATTAAATACATTCACACTGTTGTACCACCATCTGACTCCAGAACTTTGTCTTCCCAAACTGAAACTCTGTACTGATTAAACAATAACTCCTCATTCTCTCCTCTCCCTGCCCCTGGCAAGCACCATTCTACTTTCTGCCTCTATAAATCTCGACTACTATTGGTACTTATATAAGTGGAGTCATACAGCATTTGTCTTTTTGTGACTGGCTTATTTCAATGAGCATAATGTCATCAAGGTTAATCCATGTTTTTAAGGCTCAATAATATCCCATTGGATGCCCGTGCCACACTGCGTTTATCTATTCATCTGCTGATGGGTAACTTGGGTCGCTTCTTCCTTTTAGCAATTGTGAATGTTTATTTTTAAACTGTGTGTATAAATGGATAAAATGTACCAATGAGGAAAGCACAAAATGCTGTATTTGGTTAAACCAAGGGTCCATAAGGACCCAAAACAGGTTTTGAATAAAAAACAACCTTGTTTGCCATAAAAGAGAACATTTAGAGGATACAAAGAAAGTGGTTATGAGCCAAGTTTCCAGAGTCAGACTGCCTAAGTTTGCATCCTATTTCTGCATACTAGTGATGTGACCTAGGGCTAGCAGATCAACTTCTTTAAGCTTCGGCTTCCAAATTTATGAAATGAGTGTGATGATATTTACATAGAGTTGCTGTAATGTTGAAGTGAGATAATCTATGGAAGAGTGTTGTGTACAGGGTCTGACATAATATTCTCTAAACAAGTGACTATTGATTAATAATGAGTGAATATTCTGAGGATACATTATCTAACCAGTACATACAAATATATGTACATACATACACACACACACACACACACACACACACACACACCCTTCCTAAGAAATATATGCTTTCGTTTTAAAAGGGAATTACTCATGAGATGAAAGTTTGGCCCCAAATGCTAATGAAGAAAAAATGAAAATTATGTATTTTAACAAAGAGGCAAGAACAAATGTTCAGGATACAAACACAGGAGATACTTCAATCTCTTCGAAAATAAACAATCATACGGCAATACCTCCTTTCTAGATGACAAGTTGCATATCCTAGGGATAGCTGTCCATTCATGCTCTTACTCACAGACACCAAGCAGGCAAATGCATGTGGAGACTCTCTACCTTCTCTTCCCACCAGATTTGTGGGAAGAAGCACCAAAGAAAAGGGCTGTCTCACAGATAACTCTGGCAAATGGAAGTAGGCTATTCAGCAAGTAAACAAAGGAGAATACTGAACACCCATTTTGTGCACGTGCCCTAGGTCATAATGAAGCCCATGTAAATATACCGTAAAACGCATGGGAATACAGCAGGAATTCATTATTCTAAATATGTCTAACTGAAGATATTTTTCAATAAACAAATGGCTCATTACTTTCTGTTACAGCAGCAACAAGGTAAACAAATGGTAAGATACAGGAAACCATTTCAAGGTCAGTCACTTCTAATCTAAAGGGTTTTTGCTTTAAAAAACCCCGATTTTTGGGGTGCCTTGGTGTCTCAGTTGGTTAAGTGTCTGACTTCGGCTCAGGTCACGATCTCATAGTTTGTGGGCTTGAGCTCTAGGCTGACAGCTCAGAGCGTGCAGCCTGCTTCAGATTCTGTGTCTCCCTTTCTCTCTGCCCGTCCCCAACCCAGACTCTCAAAAATGTTTATTCATTTTTTTATTAAATTAAAAAAAAAACCTTGATTTTTTTTACATATTGATTAAGCAAATGGATTTATCTGTTATATTGTATACCAATTCACTTTTAGAAAATGTTTTGTAAGAGACAAACATTTTCCTCTTCATTCTTTAGTACACTGACCTCCAAATTCACAGTGACAAATTTATATTCATTAAAAACAGAACGAAATGGAAAAAACAATGAGCTGTTGAAGTAATCCATCCGATCAATTCCCTCAATTCCTAGGCCCACTGGATCCTGTTCTTACCTAGTTTAACCTCTGCGTTCTCAGTCAGCAAGACATTTTGCCCTTTAATATCTCGATGAATCACTTTATGCTGGTGCAGATGACTCAGCCCCTGGAGTAACAGAGAGTTGACAAGGGTTAACAGGAACAGAAGCCAAGACGCAAATAAACTATTTGGGTTGTCAATGATCCAAACAAGACGTGAACTCACCCAGAGACATTTTTCATGATCATACTTGCATCTTTCATATGTGTATAGTGCTGTTCTAAACTAGGCAACTGATCAATCAATAGAAATTAAAATACAGCAGTCCTGGCCACGTGTGGTGCTGAAACAATGAACTGCTTGCATCTCGGCATTGATCTCGGGTAGCACGGACCCAAGCAGACAATGATGTGGTGCTGGAATGCACGAGTTTCGGCTGACGGTACGGAGAAAAGTGAGGACTGCCTGCATGTGCTGGTTTGTAACAGAATCTAGAGTCTCCTCCAGAAAACTAACCTGATTTAACTAAGTCCTCACTCTTTTTCTGAATCAGTATCTTGAATTCAAAAGGTAAGAGTTACATTATATCATATAATTTTAACTAAGCACAATGAAGCATTGCTCAGACCACACAAGAAATTTCCCATTGCTTTTAGCCTAAGTGGCTCACGTTAAAAAAAGAGAACAACAATTTCTCTTTCCTTTGTTTGGCACTCATGGCTGTCATCTTTAGTGCTTTATGATATTTATGACTTTGTGTTAATTATATGAAATAATTATTTGGTGACATCCAAACCTGATTGTGTTCCATTTCTCCATGAGTTACTCTCACTTTGGCTTCTCTGTGGTCTGAGTTCTAAAATCTACAGACTTGCTCTAAAATAGTGATATGCTTCTCAGATAAAGTATAACTTAAAATAATCTCAAATTGGAGTCTTAAAGCAAACTATGTTATGCTAACACTTGTTCCTTCAAGGTATTGTATACTCAGGTATTGCCATTTTATTATTTATAATTTTCTGTAGTTTTAATTTTCCTCCATAATGACAAAACCTTTGTATGAAAAA
Source organism: Crocuta crocuta (assembly GCF_008692635.1). Taxonomy (NCBI): domain Eukaryota; kingdom Metazoa; phylum Chordata; class Mammalia; order Carnivora; family Hyaenidae; genus Crocuta; species Crocuta crocuta. Next base: position 1,863,007 of record NW_027530001.1, read on the forward strand.
TGAGGTTGACATAAAAATGCTAAATACCTGAATTGCTTTGTTGAAAAAACTCATCAGGAGAATTGGATGCTCAAAAAGATCCATGTGTATATTCAGGAATATCAGTAAACACAAACCATGAGAGTTTGAAGCACTGGTTTGGGTCCTAAAAAATCACCTTTCTAATCTAGTCAGTTCAGTGCAAGGTAGACACCAAGCAGATTAAAATGTATGGTTTTACAGCATTTTAACACCCCATGAATTTTTAAAAGAGGGACTGAAGTTCTCTTGGTCTCCTTGAAAGTGGTTAGAAGCAGGTAGCAGGTAACATCTCACACAAATGAGCCAAACACCATATTTAAGGACATCGTATAATGCATGGAGGGTTAGCTCTGAAACTTCTTGTGATTGAATGTCCTTCCAATGAGTCTCCCTATCTCAAATGCCAGTGCCTTTTGAGAGACTGTTTTGGAAGAAGGAAGAAAACAGTTTTCACACATTCTACCCAAGTACTGAGAAAGAAGCATCGGGTGATGATCCTGCTGTTTTCAGAACCCTGGAGAGCACATGGCCGATTCCCCAGGGTTCCCCATCTGGGGTTCCTCAGCAGCACAGAAAGCCCTGAAGATCCAACAAATTCTTGGCACCACTGGGTGGTCTCGATGACTAAATAACCCTTTGTGCTTTCTCTAAATGAGTAAAATTCTGAGTCAGAAATTCAAATGAAGTTGACAAAAAGGCACCTCAACCTCAATACTTGAAAATAATGTCACATTTGAAGGAGAGCAGCAGCCCTTATGTCCTTTTTCCCAGTCAAATCTTGTTTTGTATTCTTTTTGCCCAACCCAGGCTGTGGAGGGTTTATCCTAGGTTTGCATTTAAGAGATTTATTTTTTGTATATTTTACATTTATGTCTCTAACCCAGCTGGAATTAATTTTTTAATAGGATATAAAGGAGGTATCAAGCTGCATTTTTCACACGACTACTCAATTGACCAAGCTCTATTTACTGATAAGGGCACCCTTCCGCCATGTACTGCAGCACTTCCTTTGCCATAGATCAGAGGTCCATATGAAGTGTGTCTTTTCCTGGATGTTTCCCCTGTTTCTTTGGCCATCTGTGTATTTGTGTGATGATACCTCACTCTGCCTTATCTACTCAGTAGCTTTATAGTAAGTCTCAATAACTGGCACCGTAACTTGTCCAGCTTCGTTCTCTGCTTCAAGATTACCTTGGCTATTCTTGGCCCTTTGCATTTCCATATAATGTTTTAAAAATCAGCTTGTCATGGGATGCCTCGATGGCTCAGACAGTTGACCGTCTGACTCTTAATTTTGGCTCATGTCATGATTTCACGGTTCATGGTTTTGAGCCTCATGTTGGTCACTGCACTGACAGCTCAGACCTTCTTGGGATTCTCTCTCTCTGTTTCTCTCTCTCTCTCTTTCTGCTCCTTCCCCACTTGAACTCTCTCTCTCAATATAAATAAGTGTTAAAAAAAGTAAAGCTTGTAAATATCCAGATACACCTAAGGAAATTTTGATAGGGAATTCAATGAAACCATGGATCAAACTGGTAAGAAATAACATCTTTACAATATTCAATATTCTTATCTGTGAAATGGTATATGCTTCCATTTATTAAAGTCTTCTTTAATTTCTCTAATATTTTGTAGTTTCCAGTGTAGATAGAAGTCATTCACATCTTTTGAGAAGTTTATTTCTAAGTATTTGACTTTTATGCTATTATAAATGTTATTGTAAAAGTTTTCTCTTTTCTTTCTTTTCTTTCTTTCCTTCCTTCCTTCCTTCCTTCCTTCCTTCCTTCCTTCCTTCCTTCCTTTTGTTACCTAAGATGGTTTCAATTTTTTAATGTCTTTCACCCACTCACCTATCCATCCATTCACAGCACATAATCTGTCCCTCAAAAGTGTATCTTGGGCACATCACGAAAATAGTTTTAACTCTTATTCCCTTAGATTAAGAAGGCAGAGTTTATAAATAAATCATGATTGAGAAGCAGATCTAGTAATAATGCTCAGTGAACATACAATAGACTCCATATTAGTAGCAAGAGATAATTAAACTAGTCTGACTGACCTAAATCTGACCAATTACCTTCTTGAACTGAGCTCAGTATACATGACTCTATTGTCCAGATTGCCTGACTGATTAGTGGGCAAAACTGGACAAATAGACATAGTCTTATCTAGTTATTTTGATTTAAGTGACCACATCTCAGAGTTTTTTTCAGTCTAACTAGATTATAAATGCTGAAATGGTTAATGTGATACAATGTTTAAACTAGTGATAATCTTTCATAAATGGAAAACTCAAATGAGTAATCAAAATACCTCTAAAAAATTCATTTCCCAAGTGAGACCTTATCTCTTAAGATCTAAAATCAGATTTCTAATTGGAAACACCATTGGAAATGGTTAAGGAAAGTCAACAATGTTAACCCCCCAAATGGGAGTGCACATGGCCTGATCAGAATGGCTCCCACTTCCATTGCAGCAGACCAAAAAACCATCACTACTACCATCACTGTTAGAATAAACCTTTTAAAAGGTCTGCAATACTTTTTTGAATGTCAGTGGAAGGTTGGTACAAAGTTCAACACCTCCCAAGATACTCCATGTTGTCACTTACTCGTAAGATCTCCCTGCAGATATACGCGATCCACTCTTCCTTCAACGTGTTACCTTTTGTGTTCTTGATCAGGTCAGTGACAGAGCCAGCGCCACAAAACTCCATCACCAACTGGCAAAGGAAGCAAACATACCATTATTATAATTATACTTCACAGCTTCCACTGGGTTAAGAAAGCATAACTCATTCTAGTTGGCTGCTTTAGAATGCCATTTCTGTAAGGAATAAGGGATCATAAGACAATATGTAAAACATAAACATATATCTTAATTTCTTTCCAAAATGATGGAAAAGAAAGGTTATTTTTAATTTTCCAATCTGAAAATTATAGTTGGAAATTGAGGAAAATCTCCATATTCTAAGTATTTTTAAAAATGAGGGCAGATGTAGTTGAGAATATCTCTGTGTTTTTATCCAGCAATTGATCTCATCTTTCCTACAAAAGTGGATCATTCCCTGTCTGAAAGAGCTATGGTTTTCTAGGCAGTCCAGCGTTAGGACAATAAAGTGTACACTGTTTATGCTATTGGGTTTGTAAGTGGCACTGTAAGCTGTCAGAGTGGGGACTATCTGTTTTTAATTAACTTCAGCAAATGTTCCCAGGAGGTTCGACACATCAAATAAATTCAATAAACAATAAGCCTTAATTTAGCACCTTTCATCCAAAAAGCTTCAAGTTCTCTATAAATATAAACTCATTACAGCACTCAGCAACTTTATCGAATAGGCAGAAAATAATCCTCTCCCTTATTTAATGGAGAAATAGAGACTAGAAGAGGAAAAACAATCCATCTGATTTGATACTCATTTTCTAGGTTTAAGAAACATATCCATGTCCATATTCTCCCTTTTCTTAAAAATAAAAGAGGTCTTCAACAAATGTCATCTTATTAAGTACTTATATATATTTTAGTAATTATATGAAAAGAATTCAGAATAACTAGTGATCAATCTCTGACTAGACACTAGAAACAGAACTAAAATGGACCCATAATGAAATCACATTGATGGTTTTGGCTTTGTCCTAATGTATATTCCTAACATCAGCACCATGGTTGCCTAGTAGAAGCTCAATAAAACTCATGAAATGAGTTTCATGAATGAGTTTCCAGTGCTTCTTCTCACTTGTCTTATGATTCCATGAATGGCAGGAAATCCTACCATCTTCTCCAGACTGCCAAGGGAAGTAAAGAGACCCAATTGGAGTTTTTGTAAGGAAATTTGAGAAGCGCCACAGTAGCTCACACTGCAACCCAATAAGAGTTGTAAAGTTATCATATATGATAGCCAGGAAGCTATCGGGGACCACAAGGTCATGTTAGAAAGAATTCAAGAGTCAACTTGAAGAGATTCGCACAGGGATGGGATGATCTATTGTTACATCAATAAGAGTAACAACTGCAATGGCTTGAAACACATTAAATATGCTTAACTAAATGCATTAGTAAACAACCCTCAAAAAATATATATAACTGGCTCTGTCTTATTTTGAGACTGGTAAATAAAGGGAAAGAATCAAGAGTTTACAATGCCAATCACAGACAAGTTTTACCACTGGATAATTAAATAATTAAGAGGTATATCTTAAGAGGCAGTCCATGTAACAAATTAAGAGGACATATGAGAAATAGAATATTACTATTTTGTAGCCCCTAACTAAAGAATTTAAGCATTGATTATCAGTGGCTGCTAACATTAAAAAAATAAATAAATAAGTAAACAGGATTTGCCTCTTGATTAGAATAACAACATCACCGAAGAAGTAGCCTTGCCAAAAACAAACAACAGCAAACAAACAAACAAACAAAAACCCAGCATCTCATCAAGCATTTAGTTTCAACTACCAAATTACAAAAAATTCAGAGGACTGAGGAACATATTACCTCACAGGGATATAATCAAGAAAACCTAGAATAGGAAATTCCACAGGGCAAATGACCCATTTGCTTTAACAAATAAACTGCAGGAAGATAAAGAGGAGATGGAGGGGATATCTATAGACTTAAAAAATATTAAAAAGATATACCAACAATGTGCAAAGGATGCAACTGAGCTAAATATGAATTTTTTAAAAGCTGTTAAAATTGTTGAGGCAATGAAAGCTTTGAACACAGATGAGATATTTGATGATATTAAGGAAAGATGAGGGTTTTCTTAAAAGTGTGATATGTAAAAATAAAGTTCTTAGTTTTTGTGAAACATACTGAAATATTATGGATAAAATGATATGATGGTCTTTTCTATAAATGGTGCTGGGACAACTGAATATTCACATGTAAAAGAATGATGCGGAACCTTGACCTCATACCATACAAAAATTATCTCAAAATGGATCAAAGACCTAAATATATGAGCTAAAACTATAAAAATCCTGAGGAGAGAACGCAGGGGTAAATTTCCATTACTTTGGACTTGGTAATGATTTCTCAGCTATGGTAATGATTTCTCAGCTATGACAATAAAAGCACAAACAACAAAAGAAAACATAAGTAAGTTGGATTACATTAAAATTAAAAACTTCTGTGCATCAATGGATAAAGATAAGACAGTGAAAAGAAAACACCCAGAATGAGAAAAATATTTATAAATCATATATCCAATAAGAGTTTAGTATCCAGAATATATAAAGAACACTTAGAGATCAACAACAAAAATATAAACAACATAATTTAAAAATGGGCAAAACACTTGAATAGACATTTCTCCAAAGAAGATATACAAATAACCAGCAATCGCATGAAAAGGTGTTTATCATCAATAGTCATTAGAGAATTGCAAATCAAAATCACAGTAAGATAGCACTCTATACCCACTAGGATGGTTGTAATTTTTTTTAATAAGGCCGAAAATAACCAATGTTGGCAAGGATGTGAGAAATTGGATCTCTCATATACTGCTGGAGAGAATGTAAAATGTTGCAGTCACAAACAGTTTAATGGTTCCACACACATTAAGTTAACACAGAATTGCCATATGACCCAGTGATTCCAATTCTAGGTATATAGTCAAAAGAACTGAAAACAAGTATTCAAACAAAAACTTGCATCTGAATGTCCAAGGCAGCACTATTCACAATAGACAAAAGGTGGAAGCAACTAAAATGTCCCCCATTGGATAAATAAACAAAATGTGGTATATCCCTATAATAGAGTATTATTCTGCTATGAAAAGGAATGAAGTACTGATGCCTGATACATCATGGTTGAATCTTGAAAACATTATACTAATTGAGAGAAGGACCAAAAAAGCTCTATACTGTATAAACTCATCTCGATGAAATATCCAAAATAGGCAAATTCATAGAAATGGAAAACAGATTACTGGTTGCCAATGGTCTCCTTCTGGAGTGATGAAAAAGTTCTGGAACTAGCTAGGGTAATGGTACTATGTGGTAAAGAACTATGTACCTAATGCCATTAAATTATATATTTTAAAATGGTTAAAATGCTAAATTTTATGTTATATGTTTTTTATCAGAACTTAGAAAAAGAAATAATGACAAGATATGTTTCAAAATAATAGTAGAGGGGAAGAAGTGGGTAAGCATATGGATGGGGCAGAATTGGCCAGTGACTGATGGCTTGGGGACTAGTGGGCACATCAGTGTCCATTATATTGTTCTCTTTACTCTTGTGTATTTGGGGGATTCTCTATAATACAAAATTAAAGAAAAATCCCACTCTGTAGCAAACCATGGTTCAATGGTAGCAGGACAGACCAAAGACACATCCCTGGGTTGAAAGAAAATATCTTCTCAAGGGAGCAGAATATGTTTGTGCCCCCTGCTCTTCTCAAATCTTATTTGAGAAAAACACAGTGACCAGATCTCCTACAAATGCCTCCATTTCTCCTATATCAGCAGGAGAAAATGTCCCACCATTGAGCTCTATTAGGCCACAAGATTATAGTTCCCAAGGAAAGCAGTGGAAGCCCAGTGACTCTAGACTTTTAAAATTAGATTGGACAAAATACTTTCAAATATTCAGTAGGAAACAATCCTGCTCTAGCCAGGCACTAATGTCAGTGATTTCTATAATTTGCTTCTCTATTCAGCTCCAGCTGAAGGCTGCTAAATTCTTTTCATCTCACTATGGAATGAAATGATTGTTAAATTATGTAATGGGATTTTTTTTTTTCAAAAAAAGAGAAAGAAAGGAAGAAACCAGCATTTGCTAGCAACTAGTTCCTGCAGTCACACAGTGACACTGATAATTAGTGCCACCACGCAGCAGGGACCCTCCCTCACCACAAGTAACCTCATCACATCAATAAACAGAAACAGGGCTCAACATGCCAACCCCAGCAGCAATAAGTCAATAACTTCACATCTTACAAGCAAGAAATAATGGATCATTAATATTTTCCCCAGAAGAAAGTTCTTGAAGAGTTGACACTGGGGCAACAATACTTGCTAACATTCACTGAGAATTTGCCATGTGCCAGATGCTGGGCGTGGTGATTTGCAGCTACTGATTCATGAATCCTCTATCCCCTCAATTCCCTTTTCCTTATTCACTTGGAAATGAAGCTTAGCAATGGTCTGCAGCCTTGTCCGTGGTATATTTACTCATTAAGTAAGTAGAGGGGGTTGAAAGAATGGTGCTCTGTCAAGTACTAGTTATGTGACCCTGAACATGTAGGTTCTTTAGCCACCCTGGGCTTAGCACCCCCCCCCCACTATAAAATACAACGTAACGTAATGTAAACGTAATGTAACGTAATGTAACATAACATAAAATGTTTGATGTGAACATTAAGTGTGCTTATGAGTGTAAAACTCTTGGCAGCCCCAAATCTTAAACTGTATCTATTACTTTTCATCTGTTGGTGGGTTTGCATTTTTTTTTTTAAGCAACCAGCTTGGAAGATCAATAGCTTCCCAAGATCCACTTCACCTTCCAAATGGCTGAGAGGGCATTGGGCACATGCATTTCTATAACCCCTATTAATAAAAGAGTACAAAGAACATAGTTTTTTTTTTAAAGCTTGTGTTACATGGCAAGAAAAAGCAGTGGTGTAATCCAGGATGTTGTATCTTTTTATTTGAGGCTGAAGAGGTAGAGAGAGAGAGAGGTTTAGAAGGAATGGTACATTTGAACTGCTCATTCCACACCACCTAAATGACTGAGTCAGAAAACAGGATACACCTATGTGTCACTTGGGAAAAGAAAAGGAAGATTGGGTTGAAGGGGAGAACAGAGCCAAGCTCAGGCAGGAGGAGTTTGGGCCTGGACCTAGAACCATGTCACTGAGTAGATATTTAAGAAACAATATAATGTACTGGACCCAATTAAGAGGGAAAGGGCTGCCTGGATGATCTGGACACAGCTGTCATTGCCATCAACATCAAAAAGGTTAATTCTTAAAAATAAGAGATTTTTGAAAGTGTTAATTTTTGAGAGAGAGAGAGAGACAGTGTGAATGGGGGGAGGGGCAGAGAGAGGGAGACCCAGAATCTGAAGCAGGCTCCAGGCTCTGACTCATCAGCACAGAGCCCGACGCGGGGCTGGAACCCATGAGCCATGAGACCATGACCTGAGCTGAAGTTGGACATTCAACCGACTGAGCCACCCAGATGCCCCTAAAGAAAAAAAGTTCTAACATATGTCACAACTTACATGGTTGTTTGTCATGTATTTTTGTCAGCTGTCTTATATTTCTGACCAGCAAGATGTCTTTTCTTAGAGGTTGTGAGGGGAGGGGGCACTTATTATGCCCCCCTCTGCCTTCCCCTCTCCAGGACAATATTTAAGCCAAAGGTCTTCCGCCTCAGCTGAGCCCAGAAGGAATTTCAGAAGCACTGCCTGAGCCAGCCCTGAGCTCATCTCATCTGGAGGGGCTTTCAGTATGGAGTCATCTGCTGCAGTCACTTCTAACCTGCACTTTCCAACCCTAATCACCTCTGAAATACTTTTAAAAGGTTTATCCTCAGAACCACCTTAAGAAGCTTAGGATGATTTCCGGGACCCTATAGTATTCACTGGTCTACTAGTTAACTGGTTTTAAGTTCCTGTAATAAGAAACAATGCCTTATGACATGTTAAAATTGCCGCCACTAGCCCCAAGTACGTTAACTTGTCCTCCTCCAAATGTCATTAGTCAGTCACTCACAAGAACTAATAGATCCCTTCTCTTTTACAGTAAAAGGAGGAGCAAGGGTTGTGGGAGAGGAAGAGGAGGGAGCAGGATGCTGAAGGTCTATCTAAAATGAGAGAAGTTCTAGGGCACCTGGATGACTCAGTCAGTTAAGCATCTGACTCTTGGTTTTGGCTCAGGTCAGGATCTCACAGTTTGTGAGTTGAAGCCCCGCATGAGGCTCTGTACTGACAGTGTGGAGCCTGACTGGGATTCTGCCACTCTCTCGGTCTCTGTCTCTGTCTCTCTCTCAAAACAAATAAATAAACTTTAAAAAAAGAATTACAATGAGAGAAGTCTGTATGGAGCAATTGAAGGAGCGTTCTAAGAAAAGGGTAGGAAAGATAAACATCCAAGAATTCATAGCTCTGCAGAGGATCAGACTCTTGACCTTGAAGGTCCAGAAACATCAGCAAGGCACAGGATATTTTTATCATGTGTGGCTGGGAATAGCCACAGATCTCATCTGCATGATTTATGAAGGTGTAAACAAAACCAGTACTTTGTTACAGAATGCTGTCTCATTTGCCAGAGGTAGTTTAAAGTCCCACAATATAAAATACATGTGTATACAGTACAAACATCGGTAGGTATATGTATAAACACATTTACCATTGAAGACAACTTATGTAAAGGTAAAGTAAAACTGGTGGGAATTTCAAATTTAGAAATGCATTCATTTTTAAACTAGCATGTATTTGAAAAGAAAAAATTCCTTTAGCTTCTACATTATCTATTTAGACTTCAGGACAAGTGCTTGAACTACAAATTCCGTTTTCCAAAGATAAAAAATTGAGTCCCAAGGATGTGAGGTCTCCCAAACTTGGCCAATATAGTTTCTGGATAATGAACAAATGTGTATCTCGAGAATGACAATGTCAGTTTGACTATACGGAGCCAGCTGTACTTTTAGCTACAAGAAGCCTGTATAAAGGACAGGTCCACTACAAGGGCTCAGTGGTCACCATGTCTATGGAGAGAGAGCCTCAGAGTAGGCACGGAAGCTCAGGAAATGAGTGAAGTTCATTGCATCTTGTATTTGGTTTCTGGTGCTCGATTTTCTCAGTATGTATGCAAGCTCTGCTGGGGAATTTTCCTTGTTAGGAGTAAATCATTACATGTCCATTCTGGGCAGGGATCTTCTCACAGAAACTAACCTTATTAAGGCTGTAAGAAATGCTCAATTCTGCTGGTCAGAAAGTTACAGTCAAATATAAGAATGTGGGGCGGGAGATGAGAAAACAAGCTATCAGACAAGCAAAAATAGGAAAAGAAAAGAAAATACTAGCTTCAGAAGACTTATGATTAAGCAACTTGATAGTTGGAAGATTTTGAGAAGCGCAACTTAAATGGGACACGGACTTTGGTTCAGAATTTATCTAGAACAGGAACCAGAAAGTTTGTTTAGACCAGTGGCAGAATCACTGTGGGGACACATAAGTCTTCCTTTTGCTAAGGTGAAAAGAAGTTTAAGCACAATTCAAATGAAATTCATTGGGATAAAAGAAGAAATCATTTGTACATTCTTGTCACAGAATCACCCATCAGTTCATAAAAATGGCTCTTTTAGGGGCACCTGGGTGGCTTAGTCAGTTAAAGCATTCGACTTTCGCTTAGGTCATGATCTCGCGGTTCGTGGGTTCGAGCCCTGCGTCGGGCTCTGTGCTGACTGCCAGCTCAGAGCCTGGAGCCTATTTCAGAGTCTGTATCTCCCTCTCTTTCTGACCCTCCCCTGCTCATGCTGTCTCTCTCTCCCCTAGAAATAAATAAAAATATTTAAAAAAATGGCTCTTTTAAAAAGAGCTGAACTCGGGCCCTGTTGCAGAGTATTAAATTAGGTATGACTTTCACTCTGTGTTTGTACCTAAGTAACATATCTCTACCGGTCATGCAATAAGGCAACTCTGAGACTGGAAGCCTGGTTACAATCACTCCTCCTAATATTTTAGGCACTCCTTCTATAATTACCAAAGTTAGCCTTTCAAGAATTTCTACTCACAAATAATAAGATGCAATCACTTCTCCAGACAAATGACGTAGGCTCTATATATATGAAGAAGGGAGTTCTTTAGTTACACAATTGACAAATACTGATTAAAACAATACAAAAAGGAAAGAAAAGAAAAAGAAAGCCTGATGTCTGATGCATAGAACTCAAAAAGGAGAAATTTTAATTGTTCAAAAGACTCAGCTACACGTGGCTGAATTTTTAACAACGCAGCATTTCATGTTTACATCTTAAAACAACCAAAAATGTCAGTGGGCATGATCTTTCTGCCAGACAAGATGCTACAGCAAACTATTGCAGACCTAGGTTTGGGGGCTATGGTCAAATCACTGCAGATTCTAGAAAGGATCTCTCACTGGTTCATCTCAGTATCTCATTTGCAGATGATCTTATAGAGGAGCTGGACAAGTAACGTCAATATGTGAGGTTTAGTGTGTCTGGAAGACACCCTGGGAGTGGCGGCATTTCTGGTACAAATTGGAGCAGGTGTGTGCTCCCCAAACAGCTGTTACACACTGCTGCTACTGGAGGTTTCAGACCCAGCATTTACAAATCATCCTAGTTTTCAAAACTTTCAAAGGAATCCAGACTTTTGCATGAAACTGATTTTTTTTTAATGTTGGCATAACTAAAACACCACCACCTTATGTAAATCAAACGAAATACATTCACCCGGACGGTACTTAGCCTCTGGGCTGCGAGTTTGAAAACCCAGACCTATTACTCTAAAGTTACCTTTTTTATATGGAAGAAACCAGATGCCAGATGCTGCCTTGCCAATACTAGAACCCAGGTCTCTGGATTCCAGATCAGGTTTTGGCCCATTGCTGCCTTGCTTGCCCCCACACCCCCCAGTGCATACATAGTTTCTTACCTCTTAGCTCTGCAAGGCTACACTGCTGCAATCTAATGAATGGCTTATTGAGACAATTCAACACAGTAATCTGCTATCTTACTTGGTCACCCTACATTTTGGAAGCTCATCAGAAATTTATTGCTTTTGAGGCACCTGGGTGGCTCAGTCAGTTAAGCATCCGACTTCAGCTCAGATCATGATCTCACAGTTAGTGAGTTTGGACCCCGAGTTCAAGCCCAGAGCGCGCTGACAGCGCAAAACCTGCCAAGATCCTGTCTCCCTTTTTCTCTGCCCCTCCCTTTCCGTCTCTCTATCTCCTCAAAACTAAATATTANTTGACAGCGCAAAACCTGCCAAGATCCTCTGTCTCCCTTTTTCTCTGCCCCTCCCTTTCCGTCTCTCTATCTCCTCAAAACTAAATATTATCTTTTCAAAAAAGAAATTTATTGGGACGCCTGGGTGGCTTAGTCAGTTAAGCGTCCGACTTTCGCTTAGGTCATGATCTCGCAGTTCGTGGGTTCGAGCCCCGCGTCGGGCTCTGTGCTGACTGCCAGCTCAGAGCCTGGAGCCTGTTTCAGTCTGTGACTCCCTCTCTCTCTGACCCTCCCCTGCTCACGCGCTCTCTCTCTCTCTCTCTCCCCCCTAGAAATAAAAAAAAAAGAAATTTATTGTTTTTATAATATACTCTAGTCCTGTGGTTGTGGTAGTATGAGAAGAGACAGTATGATTTTGTTTTCCAGTGTTAGAGAAATTAGTACCCCTAATGGACAGTACTTGTCCCTCAGTCTGAGTGCCTGAATGGCATGCAGCAAAATGGAGAGCTTCTCACCACTGAGATGAGAAGGAATGAGACAGCAGTGCTGTGTGACAGAGCTTGCTTGTTTCCAAGAGATCAGAATCTTTATTGAAAGAGCTCCCTTTTTTGATTTCCGGTTCAGGCCCTGAGCGGTTGATAAAGGAGAATTACTTAGCCATTATCAGAAGTAGTTGTATTTCCGCAAAGAGCTGGTCCTAAACAAGAGTTTATCTCTACGACAAGACTGATAGAATTCGCACAGATTATAATTCAATCAGACACCTAAAACAGCACATGTGTTGGCTGGTAAGATATGTGCAAAACCTTCAGCCACAACAAAAGAAATAACCGGGGAGTATTTCCTATAGTCTGAATACTGGGAATTCATGATAGAAAGTGCTGCTTTTGGGACACCTGGGTGGCTCAGTCAGTGCAGCACCCAACTCTTGATTTTGGCTCAGGTCGTGATCTCACAGTTCATGAGTTGAAACCCTGTGGGCTCTGTGCTGACAGCATGGAGCCTACTTGGGATTCTCTCTCACTACCCCTCCCCCACTCACATTTGTGCTCTCTCTCTCTCTCTCAAAAAAAAATGTGCTGCCTTTGGTTGCTACAGGTAATGTCTCTATATAATTCACAATAACACTTTTATATAAATGTAATCCTAACAGAATGCCATTAGTCCAAAGAGTCAACTATCTGTGACCTTTGCAATTGTTTGCTAAAACATTCCCGAAAGCTTTAAGGTACTCTTCAAAGCATATTTCTTAGACTTCACATCAGTCTTATTAGTAGCTAACTGATCCTGCTACCCTCTTTGAAAATTGGGAACTGAGGAATGAAGGTTAAAGGTGAAGTCAAAATAATTTAAACCCGAAGCTTCAATCCTATTTGGAACACCAACTTTTGATATGAATTATTTTTTACAACTTAAAACATAGAATGTAAGACTCAAGGGCTTGATTCTAGTATCAGAGAACTTGGGGTTAGCCAAGTTCATCACTCACCAGCAGTGAGACCTGGGGCAAATTTCTTAACTTCCCTGAGCTACATTTCCTTACCTGTAAAGTAGGGATAATGATAGATCTAATTTGTAGAGTAGTTGTAAAGATCTAAGGAAATACTATGATAATGCAAAACAAAAACCCCAAATCATTTGGCACATGAGAAGCAAGCAGTAAATATTACCTGCCACTGTTATTATTAACACATAAAGGCTCAAACTCAGTGAGTCGGAGGCCTTGGAATAATGACACACGATCATATCCTATAACCAAGTTCCCACCAATATCGTACTCTGGTATTAATTTCCCATTATGTTTCTATTCTGCCTTTTCTTTTTCAAGTTCCCCCTGTGTTCGTTACCAAAGAGAAAGAGCACAACTAGAAAAGGAAGGTGCCCTCATTCTCGTGAGCATTTCATGGCATTGCATGTTTTTTAAATTTTTTTTAATGTTTTATTTATTTCTGAGAGAGAGACAGTGTGAGCAGGGGAGGGTCAGAGAGAGAGGGAGACACAGAATCTGAAGCAGGCTCCAGGCTTTGAGCTAGCTGTCAGCACAGAGCCTGTTGCGGGGCTCGAACCCACGGACTGTGAGATCATGAACAGAGCCACCCAGGTGCCACATGGCTTGGTATTTTTATCCCCAGTGACAAAGAAGCTAATGGATGATTGCTAGTGGGGACAGTCCATGCTAGGCTCTCTGTCTTCCAAGCAGAATGCGGGGCCTGTGATGTTTAGTTGCAGGGGGGCAAATGGAACGAGAAGGCCCAGGTCCTCCCCTGGGGCCTGGGTTTGGGAGTGATCACTACTTACAGATCTCCCTTTCCCAACTTCAGGAAGTGGATTCGTTTGCTAAAACAGTCTCCTAACTGGTCTTCCTGTTTCTACTCTGGCCTCCATCTGGTCTAGTTTCAAGCCAGCAATGCGAGGGACCCCTTAGCTCTGTGGCTCATATTCGGTCCCTCTACTTCCAAAGCCCTCCAGTGGTCCCCCACCTCACTCAGAGTAAAAGCTGACATCTTTCCAATGGTCAGTGTGGCTCCAGGCATCTCCCAGGTTTCTGGTCACACCCACCCCATTGTTATTCTTAGAAAACACCAGGCTTGGAGTGCCCTTCCTTGAGTCATCTACAATGGGGTTTCCCCTGGCTGCAACCCCATTAACCTTTCCCTGCTCTCCTAGATGCTTGTCAACTTCCAGCATTCTCTACAGTTTTCTCACTAATTATAATTATTATCTGTGGCCTGTAGCAGCAGAGTAAGCTTCTGTAAGTAGGGGCCTTCTTTAGTTTTGTTCACTGATATATCCGAAGTGCCAAAAGAGTGCCTTGTGTCTAGCAAGTGCTTGATATATATTTATAGGATGAATGAATGAATGGTAACAGAATAAATGAATATATACACATGAAGACTTGATTCCCAGTGACCACAGCTGTTTTCGTGGGAGGAGCAGCTGGCCAGGGTGAGAACTGGCAGCAACTGATTCCCAAGAATATAAAATCTCCAGATCATGCCATGCAGATGCAAATGGGCTTGCTGCTTTCTCCCAGTGCCTGTTAGAAAATGGACTGCAGGTTCTGCTTATTTAAAAACAATAACAACAAACTTCCAGTGCCTTTCACGGATCTTCAGGCCAAGCTAAATTGTCACATTTCAGGCTGCCTGCATTGTGGCTCTGCGTTCTTCCATTAATGAGCTTTGAGGTCCTGGGAAAGTCAATTAACTTCATGGGGATCCAGCAAAATAAAGGACAACTAATTTTCTTTCCAACTTAAAAAATCGCAGCATTAGGCAAAGGGTAAAAATAAGTTAATCCCCGCTTCACCACTCCTCTCTTTCTTTCAACCAATTTCTAAATAAACACCCAGATTTTAACAATTCACTCTCATAAGAAAACAGGCTCTCCTATCTGGCCCATCTCACAAAAGAAATGATATTAATGGCTGGGTGTGATGCAGCTTGTACTATTGCAGGTGATTCCTGAAGGCGGTGGTTCCAAAGCTACATTAAAGCTTTTGTTTAATTTGGAACAATGGCCCTGACCAAACAAAAAGCTTCTCTGCAGACAGCATTAAGACAGCTACCATATAATGGCAATATGGGGTCATTGCTCAAAAGCTAGATTCTTGATAATGTAGAAGTCCTTTAGGAGCACAGAGATATTCCAACTTGCATCATCTTACCACTTCCTGTTGAACCTTTAGGCCACAAGTAAAACGAAGCTCTCAAAGTACCTGCAGCAATCTGCTTTGTGCCGACAATGTTAGCAACCACGTCTGTAGAAATAATAATCGCTTTCACTTACAGTCCGACTATTCTATTAGCCTCATATGCCTCGCACCTTCCTAGCACTGAGGACACTGAGATGTAAACAACACAATCACTGTTCTCAGAGAGGTTTTTTCCACATAAAAAGGAAAAAAGTGTTTTAAAAATTAAATTACTGAAATTACTACCCAGATACAAATATCTTTGACACCAATGGTATTCTAGACAGCCCCATCATTTATATAGATAGATACACTTTTTATTGCCTTTTCCTTCCTTCTTTTTTCTTTTTTGCCAAAAATGAAAATGCATTTTATCTAATCATAGCATTTTTAAAAAGGCTTTAAAAAATCACACTATAATAGTTAATGCTGTTCCACTATAAATATAAATCTACATCACTTTAATGGCTGATGTGTCCTTTCATACAGTCCTTTAATGGATTTACTTTGGCAATTCCCTACTGGTTAACTTCAACATACATCTTTATGTGGCAACCCAAATACTTATTTAGGATACATTCCTGTACATCTATCTGTGTGTGTGTGTGTGTGTGTGTGTGTGTGTGTGCGTGCACATATTTATACATATGTATCCCGATTGCCCTTGAGTAAAGATAGAGTATCAGCCTCCAATCTTCATTTCCATAAGCAGCGGGTATGAGTGTCCATTCTTAGCATATCATTTAAAAAAAAAATCTTTGCCAATCTACAAGTTTAAAAAAATGGATCTAATTCTTGTTTTCTTTTACATTTATATTGTTGGTGTGATATATTTTAAGAACATCCTTACAGGTAATTGATATTTCTTACTTTGTTAATTGCTGCCTGTTCTTAACTCAATCTCTTAGTTCCTTATTTTATTATTGATTTCTAAAAACTCTTCCTCTCTAAAGGCTACTAAAGTCTTTCTCATCATATACAAAATGAATAATTTTCCTAAATTAGTTACTTGAATTTTTACTTTGTTTTTTTAATGTTTTTTGGTAATGAGAATCTTTAAAAAAATGTATACAGGCAAGTCCATCAAAATTCTGTTTTGTGGTTATGCCCTTGCATATATGGCCTCATTTTTCTTTAATATTATATAGTTACAGCTTTTTTTCTCTTACTATTTTTACATTTTTAATTTTCACATTTATATCTACTACATTTAAGAGGTCACAATTAAAATCTTACTATAACTTTTTCAGAAATCACACAAAAATATATGAAATCAACATGATCATACAAAGTGGGTTTATTTAACCAAAAGTACCTTTTTTATTTTCAATTTAAAGATGGACTTATGGGAGGGGATGGATATCCAGTAGCTCTTTTCACTTCCAAAGACTGTAGTATTCAATTATCAAAAGACATGAAAAATCTTCTTATTTTTCTGAGCTAACATTATAATATTCTTTTTAGTCACCAATTCTGTTCACTGAGTATGTTTTATCTTCTCACTAGACTACAGATAGATGCCTTTGCATTAAGAGAGTAGGCTGAGATTCTCTGATAAGTTGTCCATGAAACAGTAGTCACTGGATCCACACAATTTAGCATATAGTTTGGCACATGGTAAATTCTGTCTAATAAAAGAATTTTGTGTGTCAGACACATAGTAAGAGCTCTAGAGAATGAGTAAGATGATAAGTGGTTAATAGGGTATATTTAGAGTAATTAATCCAACAGCAACATATGGAATGAACAGAGATTCAAGAAAAAAAGAGAGAGGTAGGTCAAGTAGAAGTCTACTGCAAAATCTAGGCTTCCACTGAATGGGCCCACACAAATAGGGTGGGTAGAAGTTAGCAAAGGAAGATTAAACCAAGACAGCATTGTAAGCCAGCCTGAGGGATAAGAATGAATAAAAGCTCCATGGACAGAAACCAGGAAAGTGAGAAGAAGAGCAACCTAAGCAGGACAGGGATATGAGTAGTGGTTTTGGTACCAGATATACTGAATTTACTTTCAGTGGGCCAGCTGTCTCATAGACTGTCAAAGATACAGGACTGGGGGCACCTAGCTAACTGGAAAGGAAAGCAGCCATGAGAGTACTTATAAGGTATCAGATACTGTCTTAGGTATTTCATTTACAGAACTGGAATTTAAATTTCAGTCATCGACACATTAGTCAGAGACAAGGTAAAAGACCCATAGAACTTGGTTAGATTATTGTTCTACCATTTCTAGCTAGATAGACCTTGGGGCAACTTACTTACTCTCTTTGTAAACCTAAGTTTTGTCATCTAAGATATGAAGCAAACTCTGGAAAACAGTATGGAGGTTCCTCAAAAAGTTAAAAATAGAACTACCTTATGACTCAGCAATTGCACTACTAGGTATTTATTTATCCAAGGGATACAGGTGTGCTGTTTCAAAGGGGCACGTGCACCCCAATGTTTATAGCAGCGTTATCGACAATAGTCAAAGAATGGCAAGAGCCCAAATGTCCATCAACGGATGAATAGATAAAGTAGATGTGGTATATATATGTATATATATATATATATATATATATACACACACACATACATATACACAGTGGAGTATTACTCAGAAGTCAAAATGAATGAAATCTTGCCATTCGCAACTACATGGATGGAACTAGAGGGTATTGTGCTAAATGAAATTAATCAGTCAGAGAAAGACAAATATCATATGACTTCACTCATATGAGGGATTTAAGATACGAAACAGATGAACATAAGAGAACGGAAGCAAAAATAATATAAAAACAGGGAGGGGGACAAAACATAAGGCGACTCTTAAATATAGAGAACAAACAGAGGATGGGTTATGGGAGGGGGGATGGGCTAAATGGGTAAGGGGCATTAAGGAATCTACTCCTGAAATCATTGTTGCCCTATATGCTAACTACGTTGGATGTAAACTAAAAAATTAATTAATTAATTTTAAAAAAGAAATGAGGCAATAATAGTGTCTACCTCAAAGAGCTGGAATAAATGATATAATACATAAAAAGCAAATAGTGTTGATGTCTAACTCAATAAATGTGGTCACTACTGGAAAAACCAGAGAACTTAATAACTGGCTTTAAGGATGGTCCACATTAAGGGATAGAAGATAAAGGTACTTAAACAACGGAAGCATATTTAGAGAAATGGGAAAGAACCTTGAAAACACAATGTTATGGAAATTACGGAACCAAGAGTTTCAAAGATGGAGTTACTTAATCCAGTTTAGTCATGAGGATACAGAACCGAACCATTCAGCCCTGGTTGTTCTTCACATGAGTAAAGCAAATTGGATAGTACCACATACCCAAAGTTGGTCATCCATGCCTGGAGGGTTCTTTTTGATAAAAGCACCATAGTACGTAGCAATATTCCGGTGATGAGAATATTTCTTCAACATGTTAATTTCTTGTTTGATTTCTTCTTCTTCATCCTGTATTAGAATAATAAATATTCTGTCATGAACATCATCGTCTTTAGTAGGATTCTGTTTTTCATCACCATCTATATCAACTATGTAATAAATTCTTTAAGCTTTTTTTTCATCTGTGGTGATAAACAAGCACATTGACTATGAAGAAAAAAACAAATTACCAGACATCAAATTGGCCATCCTAGAGCCTCTTCTGTTTGTAAACAGGCATACTATGCAACCAGCTAGAAAGAAAAATCTCATCCTTTCACTTGGAAAAGAGCAAGGTAGACAGACTATTGAAATAAAATTCACTCTCGGCTTCTGGGAACTATGTCCACTGAATACCTATCACTGATCATATATGGTATAGGAAAGATTAGGGAAAGAAAAAAATACAGGCTCTGACATTTAAAATTTGTTAGGTTCATTTTCTTTGAAGCCTACTTTTATTGAAGTAACTGACTGAAGATGATGAAAGTCAGCTGGGTAAGTTCCCTAGATCTGAAGAAGCTCACAAAACAGGAGAACTCATCTCACCTTCTGGAAACTAAACATAAAAAGAAAGGGGGAATGTGGCAGTGCCATGGATGTGAAAAGAGGTAACTCTCCTACAGACTAAGTTGCCTGATGTTCAGGTTTCATTCACTCTGTATTTCAATTTGGAGGTCCATCAACTTGGGTACTTTTGGAGGTCCAGGCACTACCTTGGGGTGTGCATGTGATCTCCCATAATTTTATTTTGATATGTACACATCAGTTGGATTTATTTCCAAGATTGGCAGGACAAAATTCCATCCCAGGAGTTGTTTTGGGTGTGCATTAGTAACAATTTTCTCCGAGTGTAGGTTGTAACATCATCTTTACCTAAAAGGCTGCACATGCTGTGTACCTGTCTGTCCCCTTGCAGCCTGGACTGCTTAGCCTCACTTCAGTCTCTCCATTATTGGGCCCTTCTGCAGTCTTCCATGTGATGTCTTCTTTCTCCTTCCTCCCCTTCACATAACTTTTACTCATTATTCCTAATTGAGCTTAAAGGACCCTCCTCATGATGTCTTCCCTATTTCTGTCAGGCCATGTCAAGCCCCCCCGCTGCATCGTATCCAGCCCCTGCTCTTCACACAGGCACCATTATTTGTGGGTACAAATAGTTATTGTGTGGAGATGTGTCATAACTGCTCTTCTACTTGACTCTCTTCTTCATAGGTGAGCTCTTCTCTGTCTTCAGGTCTCAGTTCCAGAGTCCCTTCCCCAGCAAAGGTCTCTGATCTGTCTGAATTGGTTCTAGCCTCGTAGATCATCACATGTGCCTTCGTTTGTAGCACTACCAGAATCGCAATCCACACTTATCCATCCTATCATTTGATTAAAGTCCCTTTTCCCTATCAGCTCGTACCAGCTGTGAACACAGGAATGGAGCCTCCTTTTGCTCTCTGAAACATGCCCAGCACCATGCAAAGTGTCTGTGAACAAATACAAATAAAAGAAAGGACACCTGCAAGGACCCCACTACTACAGCGGCATCAGGGGTACTTGAGAGGCAATGGTAAGGGTGATATGAGAACAGTGAACGGCTGATATTTCCTCACCATGCAAAAATAAGTTTTAGTGGAAAACAATGGAGGTTTGCAAACTTGGGAGAGCAAAGCCTCTTACATGTCACAAGGCTTAACAAAATCAAAGACTAACTGATGTCAAAATAGAAAGTGTAAATGAGGTGCTGAGCTAAGGAAAAGCATGTGGCCCCAACAATGAGGAGGGGAGTCCAGGACCAAGGGGCTGGGACAGTGGGTGAGGGAAGGGATGGCATCTGATGACCAATGGATTCTTCCCTGCAGCTATGGGAGACTATTTATACCTTCACCATAGCCTGAGGACAGACCGACCTTCACAGACCTTCTACTTGTTGAAAGGCCCCCGCAACACGCCTCAAATGTCTTACTACACTGCACTACGGTGCAGATTAAGCTATTTTAAACTTACCACGTGGGTCAAGTAATTGTGGATGAATGCAGGATGTGAGCGTACGGACTTTAGGGAAGCCCAAACAGAAGAGGGAAAACAAACCTGAGGATTTCTGTGGGTAGCCTGCTATCGACAGCTGCTTCCATTAAAGAGGCAACTACCTGGGACAGTGAAACACCAATCCCTTTCCAATGGCAGCCTCCCAGGCTCACCTTCGGTCATTCTTAGGGACAAGTTGGTTGTCTAAGCATTGCTGACAGCCTCCTAGGTTCTCAACAGGATGAAGGATGACGTGGGACAATCCAAGAAAGGAAAAGTGTCTTAAAAAAGCTTACTGTAGGGGTGCCTGGGTGGCTTAGTCAGTTAAGCGTCCGACTTTCGCTTAGGTCATGATCTCGCGGTTCGTGGGTTCGAGCCCCGCATCGCGCTCTGTGCTGACTGCCAGCTCAGAGCCTGGAGCCTATTTCAGAGTCTGTATCTCCCTCTCTCTCTGACCCTCTCCTGCTCACGCTGTCTCTCTCTCTCTCTCTCTCTCTCCTAGAAATAAATAAAAAATATTTAAAAAAAAAAGCTTACTGTACTATTAAGAAAATGAGAACTTATCAAACAGTTAAATAACAGTGTGATTCAATATATAATTAAATCGAAAATAAATAATATTGGAGATCAGAAGGAAGGCAGCAAGTTCTCCATCACTTTGCAAAGGTGAACTGAGGCAATATGAAAATGAAGAAAGCATATACACTGAGGCAGAAAAATAAAGGTGGGCAGATGGGGTGCACGTTCACTTTGGGCTCCACTCTTTTCTGGCTACACGGTCTTAGGAAAGCAGCCTCGCTTTTATTTTTATTTGTATTTTTTAAAGTTCTATGTATTTAAGTAATCTCTATACCCAACGTGGGGCTCGAACTCACAAACCTGAGATCAACAGTGGCATGCTCTTCCAGCTGAGCCAGCCAGGCTCAGCTATCTTTTAGGACTTAAGTTTTCTCATCTATAATTACATACAGATTTTATAATAGTATTTAACTACATGCCCCAGTCTTTTGTGATATTTGAACAAAGTACATGAAAGTTATAAATGCAAAATAAACACTGTGATTAATCTTGTCAAACAACAAA
Source organism: Crocuta crocuta (assembly GCF_008692635.1). Classification (NCBI taxonomy): domain Eukaryota; kingdom Metazoa; phylum Chordata; class Mammalia; order Carnivora; family Hyaenidae; genus Crocuta; species Crocuta crocuta. The sequence goes on from NW_027530001.1 coordinate 1,885,162, forward strand.
TAAATAAATAACAAGGGTGGAAGGGCAAGAATGGAAGTATATTGAATTTTAGTTTAAACTCCATTGTTTCCAAACACAATTATGGAACCACTGTGCGTCATCGTTATGTAGCTTTAGCATAGAACCTTGATCTGGATCTTATATGACCTTGTAAGTGGGCATGCATTTCATCAGGCCTTTGGGGCTACAGTTTATCCTGATTTCTAGTCTAGGGCAATGAGGGCAGCAAGTTAGGCAGTAGAACTGAAAAGCACACACTTACTAGTAACTACAAGAACTTACTCAACCATTTGATAAGCCATCCAACCCTCTCACAACACAGCTCATTGAAAAGGATGAGTTAGAATGCTTTCAAAAAGACAAAGATAACAACAGAGGCTAGAATTAGATTACAAAGCTGTAAGAAAAGGATGTCTTCTGTTTTGTAAATGGATTAGTTTTAAGAATTAAGCGAAAGGATCAAGCTCAATGGGAAACAAATGAAAAAAAAAAGTAATGGTACTAAATTGTCACAAATTTTAAAAGGGAGTAATTTTAAAAAGCCAAGTCTAAGACATTAGGAAGAACTATTACTTCAGTACTGATACTTCAAAATCTAGTCCAAGCTGATTTATTATGTACCCTCAGGCACTGCATATATACTCTGTGGATATCAGTTATTTTCACCTGCGATTGAAAATAAGAATATCTATTTAAGCTGCCTCTCAGAGCTTAGGAAAATTAAGTGCTTATTTAAGCTTAGCTTTATTATCAAAATAAAGAAGATCTTTTTTTCACAAGATCATGGGAATCTATTTATTGCTTAGTATTTGTGGTCGACTTGGACTGAGAGGGAGGCAGAGGGAGTAGACAAGCCATGATATTTAGCAGCCTCCTTTATGAAGAGAGGGAGTCCATCTTCCTCTTCTTGTCGCTGGGCTTGGTCATGTGACTTGTTTTGGCCAATGGGGCATTTGCAAATATGACGAAGCGGAGACTGGAAAAGTACCGGTGCACCTGGGCATATTCTCTCATTGCTGGCAGAGAAGCCTTCCATGTGAAAAGAAAGTGGGTTTCAAATGCAAGGGAATAGATGTTTCCAGTAGTCAGTAGTACTGACTACTTCTAGTGATGATATCATATAACAATATGATACCATGGTTATTTATATAGCCAAAGCCAACCTCCACTATGTCCCAGAAACTGTGTGTGTTCCCTTATTTCATACTTAAAACAGCTCTATATAAGTAGATGATTTAATTATCCCATTTTACAAATGAGGAAAATGAATTTCGGAGAGGTTAAGTAACCCCTAAGTTCATTCGTATTTTAAATGTTAGAGCTAAGATTCAGAGCAAGATTCCTTTGACTCTAAAGCCCGCGCTCTTAATTCTATACTGAAAACTCCAGTTACCCATGGTGATAAAACTAAAGCTGCTAATCATGAAAGAAGTGTCTGGGAACATTTTAAGTCAGGGATGAAGAGAAACCTGCCTTTGGTCCTCCAATTAAAGAAGCCTGTTAGCACGCAATAGTATTTGCTTATGAATGATATCAAGGGATAAAGGAGGGATTTTAAGTTGCATATTTAATACGTGTGGAATATACTTGAAGCATCTACCGTATGCTAGGATTTAAAAATGGAATTAATAAGACACTTAATATTAGTGTGCTCCATAACAAAGAGTTTGCCCAGCACTCAATTCTCAATCCATGGAACAAGAGTAAAACTGAGCAACTCCTGTAATAATCCGAGGGACTGGTCAGTCTGAACTCGGAAGTATGAGATGCACAGACCCATCAGTGCCACCCCACCCTAGGCAGATGGGCACCAGGTGGAACCACCTCTGCTCCTACTCAACTGTCCTGCTTTCCATAGCACGTGTTGGCATTAGGCAGTTGCTTGTGTTAATTTCCCTATCATTCTCAACTCAACTGTTGATGGAATAGGACACAAAGTTGAAGATACTTTGCTATTAAAAAATCCCAGACTATTAGAATTTAAAGGGGTTTGTTGACATCTTCTAGAATGTAGTTGAAATACATTTTAAAATAATTTATAATAGTGAAATCCTTTCCTCCAGTAGAAATTTGATTCAGGATGCCAACATAGAGCATCAACAAAAACTAGACTTTTAAAATCAGTAACATTTGTTTTTGTGAGTGTAACTATGTCATATCTAATTATAAAATTAATCAATGAAAACAAAGAAGCTGTTTTAGTGAATACACTAGGTGTCTGAAACAAATATAAAGTGCCATATCAGCTTCAGGATCTTATTAATTTTCAGTTTTGTTTTGTTTCCATGGCATAGAGGAAACAAGATAAGTAACTGCAAATTTCTCTTTTTAAAGAGAAAACTTTGACATTTCAGTGGAAATTCTTCTTCCTGAATGAAACTGAGCACATGATGGGAGTGACCTAGCAGTACAAATTAAGAGGTTGCCATTTTCCAGTGTGTTTGTTGGTATATAACATACAGTTGGAGGTTTGTTTTATCACACTTTATTATATATGAAAATGTAATAAAAGTCAGATGATAATTAAGCATGTATGGATCTCATAAAATTATCTCAAGGTGGGGTTATGCACCTGTAAACTATATTTTTATAGATTGAAGGAACAGACCCAGAATGGTCCAATGACGTAAGCCTTGCGAGAACTGGGACTCTGCCTTGACATTCTGCAGGCAGTGCCTGGATTTGCTATATATGTTAGCCTTAAGCTAACGAATTCATTCAATAAACATTTAACTGCCTACTGTACCCCAGGCACAATGCTAAATGCTAATGATATAATAATACAATAATGGGCATCACAGATTCAAGCTCAGCTACAATGAAACTTAACTATAGGCTAGTGAGGAACACTGATGGAAATCAAAGAATGACACAGATGCATGAACAATTACAAACAGGAGATATATGGGTAGCTAATCTAATGGGAGGCATCAGGGAGGCAGCGTCACGAATTTCAAGTTTGAGCTGAATTCTGAAGGCTATGTGGAGGTTACTGTGTTGGGAAGGAAGAAAATGTGTGACGTAGTAGGAGTATGGACGGAACTGATTTTTGTGCAGAAAAATAGTGATTGCCAAGGTCTTGTAGCTGGAAGGGGTATGGTATGTTGTCTCCTACAGGGACTGTTGGTACCATGGAGAGAAAAAGGGAAGATGTCTGCAAGAGACACTGTGATAATAATATGCACTGAACATAGTGTCCTGCCTATTGTTCTCAAATGCCTTCCTTATAAATAACTATGCTTACTTCTCATAGAAACTTTATAAGAGAAGTGGTATTAGCCACAAGACAAGGTTAAGCAACATGCCCAGGGTAAGGGAGTCCTGAAGTGTCAAAACTAGAATACACCCAGATGAAAGTGCCAATCTACAGTGTTCTTAGTTCCCTTGAGGCTAATCTTATCTCTCCCGCTGGGAAATGCTGCCCCTTAGAGATACAGCTAGCACAGCCTGATGTGCATTTGTCTCACATCCAAACTTCCACTGATGATGACTCCTTAGGAAACCATGAATTAAGAAAAAAAAAAAGACCCTTGATCAAGTAACACGGAAGTAAATGAGTTTTTCTCCTGGTAGTATTGTCACTAACTTGCGAAAAGTCTGCCATAAATAAGGCCCTTATATTCTCAGGGACCCTAGACCTATAATTCAGGTAACAGCTCACAGGAATTGGAATGAGTCTTTTCTGATGGTATAAGCAGTGTAATTGATAATGCCTTCCCTTTGTGCTTTGGTTACTAGGAGAAAATAATTTTTGAGTTTTCAGTGGCTTATCATTTGGATTTGTTTTTTCCTTTATCTGGCTTTCCACTCTTTATATTTCCTTTGGTCTCTTGTTTTCACATATATATTATCCTTTTGTATAGCAGCTACTATGCACCAGGTTCTAGGTTAGCAAGCCCTGCAGGAGGTACAGAGATGAAAAATGTTTGGTTTCTGCTCCTGGCTCATTAAAGTCAGTAGGCTTTAAATGAGAGAGCACTTTCCATAAAGGGAACACAAAGGGTGAGCTTCAAGTCACTGAGAAGACAGCCAACATACCGATGGGGAAGTCAAGCCACGAAAGAGCAAAAGAGCGCAATAAGAGAGAACCTGATACATCCCAAAGGGGGACATACATCTGAAATGGAAACACGTTGGCAGCACAGAGGAGGGGATGAATCTACAGAAGGAGACCCCACACCCCACTACTGAAAAGCCTAGTTGCAAACCTGGATTTGAATAGTACACTCACCCATCCAGGTACCCCTCATACCTCTGGTGTGCCAATACCCTCACCTACATGCATCTCCACTTCACTAGGGGGATAAGAGGATTAATGATAATTTTGATCAAATGCTTAGAGGTACACAAATGAAAGGCACTACTGAAAACAAACCATAATGAGGTAAAAATATGTTTAAAACTGAGTGAACTTAATCGCTCAAATCATTAATTTGGGGAACAGAGACAGTAGCCCTCAGGGTGATTCTTTGCTCTTAAGGAATCTCTCTGACATGTGTACATACACATAGGACAAGTCTACACAGCTGGGCCATACACGTAGTGTGTATGTGCACGTGTGCAGAGACCTAGACAGACATAAGCCACCAAAATGTGGAAAAGTCTGTAGGCAAGACAGGGGGAGATGCTGAAATGTGCAGGTAGTGGGCAGCTCAGCTTGTCCATTTTTAGAGCTCTAGAAGCTTTCTAAGTTCCAAATCTTGTATACCATACAGAACTGGAGCACTAAATATAGCCCCAAAGGTAGAAGGTATTATGGAGACAAAATAGCATGTTTATGTCTTCTTTGTTAAAAGTTCTCATCATGTGCTGTATCTGATGGCCTGTCTGCTAAAGACACCTACCTGAAAAGCCCCAAAGGAGAAGTCCCAAAGAGGTGTCCAGACAGGTCTCTGCAGCAGAAGGGCGTGGGCTGGGGATTCCTAGGCTTTGCTGAACCCACCTGAGAGTGAGACTCCTACAGCTCCCTTCTCCCCACCCTAGCAACACAAAACTGAGATCTCATCCTCAGACCTCACCTAACTGTCACTTTATCAGGAAACGTACTGGCCACCCAGATAGATTCCCTTCCTCTTAAATTCTCTCTTAACACTCTCTGTACACTCCTTAGAAGCTAATCAGAATTGTGATTAAATAACTGTTGGGCTGTTTTCCACGTCTTTTATACATGCTGGAACGTAAGATTCTAGAAGACAGTGCCTGTGTCTGTTCTACTCACTGCTATCACTTTAGAACACAGCATACCCGTTCATTCTTAAATGAATGAATGATTATGGTTTCAGTCTTCAGCTTCTAGAATCTAGCTGTGCATTCTCTCCTAGATCCTGCTCTATACTAGATCATTTTGTATATGTTCCGGGTGAGCCTAATACTGCTCAGGGTAAGACTAATCACTCTGTAACTGAGGTGGTGAAGACAGGGCTGAGTCAAACTATTTACACGCCTTAACAAGAGACTAACCCAGGGATGGTGCATAGTTCATAGCACAGGCTGCCATTCCCCACACTACCATCTACTAATGACAGAGGTGCAATGCACACTCTAAACTCCTCTTTCCATTCTGATTGCCTCTCCCATTCAGGCATTCACAGTATCTTACCAGGACTAATAATTAAAATCATTTATTGGGGACCTGTTATGTGCCAAGCACTAGATATTATATCATTTTAGGCTCAGTACAAGTTTGTGATGTCTGTATTTCCAACCAACACATAAGAAAAATGAGACTCATGGGGCACCTGGGTGGCTCAGTTAGTTGAGTGTCCAACTCTTTTTTAAAAAAATTTTTAGTGGGGCGCCTGGGTGGCTTGGTTAAGCGTCTGACTTTCGCTTAGGTCATGATCTCGCGGTTCATGGGTTCGAGCCCCGCGTCGAGCTCTGTGCTATTGCCAGCTCAGAGCCTGGAGCCTGTTTCAGTCTGTGACTCCCTCTCTCTCTGACCCTCTCCTGCTCACGCTCTCTCTCTCTCCTAGAAATAAATAAAACATTTAAAAAAAAATAAAAAAAATAAAAAAATTTTTACTTTTATTTATTTCTGAGAGAGAGAGAGGCAGCGTGAGCAGGGGAGGGTCAGAGAGAGAGGGAGACAAAGAATTCGAAGCAATCTCCAGGCTCTGATCTGGCTGTCAGCACACAGCCCGACGCAGGGCTCGAACCCACAAACCGTGAGATCATGACCTGAACCGAGGTCAGACTGTTAACCAACTGAGCCACCCAGGTGCCCCGTTGAGTGTCCAACTCTTAATTTTGGCTCATGATCTCATGGTTTGTGAGTTCCAGCTATGCACTGGGTTCTGTGCTGAGAGCACGAAGCCTGCTCGGGATTCTCTCTCTCCCTCTGTCTCTGCCCCTCTCCCTCCCAAGGTCACTGTCAGTAAGGAGGTAGTAGGTGATCTCAGCTCTACCTGAGTCTGCAGGCCATGCTCCACAGATAACCCCTCATCTTTCATTACAATAACAGGGCTGTGGGGGAGCGTGGACATGCCCTAACTGGCTGACTTCAAATTCCAACTCTGCCATTTACTATCCGTGGGGCTTGGACAAGTTACTGAGGCCCCTCGTGCTTTCAATTACTCATTTGTAAAATGAACACAGTAGCAGCGTCCACTAACAGGAGTTGTTTCAAGGATTAAATGGCCTAATATATGTCGTACCAAGTACAACAGTGCTTGGCACGTGAGAAGTACCCAATTCGTCATTTTTATTTTGACCATGGTTGTTGGTGTTATTCCTATAATGTTATGCTCTGTGCTACCAATTGTTGCACTGAACAGTCTCTCCTTGGGAGGGAGGAACGAAACTTGCTTGGAGCAGCATGTGCCCTGGCTCTTCAAAACCACCCAGGTGAAAAGATTTTAGTTTGGTCTACTTTCAGCAAACACTACTATGGGCAAAGCTCTCTACCAGAGGCTCTAGGGAGACCACTTCCTTGTCCTTCAGAGAAGGATAGAGCCTGGTCATAAGCTTTAGCCACAGGAATTCAGTAAGCAGGACTGAAAATAGGAACTCAGTCAAGCACGGTTTATAATGGATCCTCCTAGTAGGCAAATCCCATTATACTACTTTACCGTTCAACTTCTGGCTTCCATATTGGCTCTTGCACTGGCTTGGGGGAGAGGACCAGGACTTATAGTCTCCCATCCCTGGTTTTAAAAAAAAGTTTATATATCTTTTTTTTAATTTAATGTTTTTTATTTATTTCTGAGAGAGAGAGAGAGAGAGAGAGAGAGAGAGCGCGATCGTGAGCAGGGGAGGGTCAGAGAGAGAGGGAGACACAGAATCTGAAACAGTCTCCAGGCTCTGAGCTAGCTGTCCGCACAGAGCCCAACACGAGGCCCGAACCCAGGAACCATGAGATCATGACTTGAGCTGAAGTCGGACGCTTAACCGACTGAGCCACCCAGGCGTCCCTATATCTCTTTTATATACTGGATTTTTGCCTAAGAGCATCTGATCAAAATTTTCTATTGGGAAAATAGAAAATTTGAAAACTATGTAAAATCCTATCATGCTATTGAATTCCTTCTTGACCTGGCCCTACCTCATCCAAAACGATCTTGTATTGCTCTCTCCTCAACCCTTTAAAACTAAATCATGTAATAGGTTCCAGAATATATTTCACGGTATTTCAGCCTCCATGCCTTGGCACAGGCTGTTTCCTCGGTCAGGAATGTCTGTCTGATTGTCCTTACCGGGCTCAGTTACTCTACCTCACTGTCAGTATCAAACTTTATAAGTAACCTGGTTCATGAATTTTACAACTTTATTATAAAATGCATTAGTTTTCCTTATAAATATTTAGGGCAAGGTTATATAGTTGTGAGTTCCCCTTCAGGCAAAGGAGAACTTTTTTCATCTCAAAGTGCTTGTCAAAACCTTGGTGTTTAGTAAATGTTTATTGAATATATTGATGAAAAAAAACCCCACACTAAATTAAACACTAAATGCCCTTCTATGTTAATTGGAGACCTATAGCAATGTGGTTCAGATGATGGATTTCAAGAATACAGTTAAACTGCTCAGGCTGAAATAGTCACCCCAGCATGTACACGTGACATTGAACCAGACACTTATAAGCCCCGTCTTCTGGCCTCTGTAATGGCGCTGCTAATGGAAGTTGTTTTGTAGGTTACTGAAAGGATTAAATAATGGAAAGTACTTAAAAGAGTTCTGGCTCATAATAATCACTCCACCAATGTTGGTTACCATTATTATTATTTCTGGCTGAAACATAACAAAGCCTCTTAGAGAGGCACTTAAGAACCAAATCAGTTTTAAGCGCATCCACTACAATGGAATTTGATGTCATCGTGTAGCAATTCTCTTGGTTTTACCCACTCAGCATCCTTCCCACCCTTTTCTCAAATGTCTCTCATGCTTTTCTTTCATGAATCGACCTTCCCAACCCTTCGTTCCTAGAGCTTCCAGGCATCCAATCCAGATATGGAGGAAGGAAACACGGGTTGGCTCAGGAATGGGGACATGACCCAAGTTGTACCACTGATATTCAGACTGGCACTTTGCTGAGACTAACAATAATGAAGTAATTAGAACATGAGCCTGAACCAGTTGCTGAGAAGAAAGCAGAGCACAAAGAGAGAGAGAGACAATATTACTAATCACAGTATGCGACTTCCAATAATTTCCATTTTCAGCTTCATTCGATTTGGTTTGAGTGGGCCTTTGGTACTACATCTCACAATGTCCTGAGTAATATGATCGAACCAGTCCTTGTAAAGGTGAAAACCTATGATATTAAGTTGTTAGCTCTTTAAGCTCTGTGTGGGCTTCAAGGTATCCTTGTAAAGGGACTAGTTTACACCAGGAATTTTTATCCAAATGAAAGTGAGAGTCATTTTCAGGGTGATCAAAGAACCACAGTCTCTTCACATATGGTGGCCAGAAAGCAGTGAATATAAAAGCCTAGAAAAGTTCCCCTCTGACTTTCACGAATCTGGGGTTCCTTGAGGAGCCTGTAGAAAAGGCAGGTTCTGAGGCTCCAGCAGGAAATTCGACAGCCAGTCTAGAAATCTGCATTTCTCATGAAGACCACCGGAGGGCTGACAGTTCCCTGAAGCTAGTAAGTAGTCCACTTTGAGAAACGCTCCCCAAGAGCCCCCAATATTGTTTAGATATTGTAGGCAAATCTAGAGTACACAAACCCAGCTGGGAAGGAATCCCCAGAAAGCTGCGAAATGAAGAAATTCTCATAATTATTTCAGGAACTAAAACAACTTCAAAGACTGAGCCTGACTTGAAGTACTAATTCTGAAGCAAATATTGGCAATTTTGGAAGTGTCTCAGCAGTAAAACCAGAAGAGCAGAAGCGTAATATCCAGTTCTCTCTGTGGTTATCTTCTATTAAAAAAAAGAAAAGAGAGGAAGTGGTGTAGAATAAAAACAATAATTTAAAAATTGATTTCAAGTTTATGGTTTTATCAATTTCATTACAATAAACTATAGTAACTTTGCAGTAGATCCCTGCAAACAATTAACAAAGACGACCTTTGAGAATTCATCTCCGTTTTTAACAGAGCAGCTATAATGAGCGCAATTATAATAATTGGTAAGAAGCTTTTGCAGCATTCCATAATACACAAAAGACAACATGGCAAAATGAAATAGATTGTTTTCTGAGGATACCACACAAATTCCACAAGGAAATCTTACACTGCCTGTAGTGTGTAAGGGGGTGATGCAAAAGTCATTTGATGCTCTATCACACGCTGAGAGAAATAAGAAAACTATCTCCTGATGTGGTATCCATATTTATCTTTGTTAAAGGGTCAGTGGTTACAAAATAGTCAATGATGCGCCTGAATCAGGGAAACTACCCAGCCTTTTCAACAAGGGTTCCTTTAGAAAATTACGCCAAAATAACATAAAGCATCCACTGTATGCAAAGGATTGACTCTCTATGTGCTGGCAACAGCCTTAGCTCCGTACCACCCTCCGGAGAATTAAGAAAAGAGACTCTCAAGTTATTTTCTATAGAGCTTCACTATCTAGTGGAACCCAGTTTAAAAGAGCTAACTGACACTCCTTAAAGTGAAAATACATATGCTGGGATAAATAGCTACATTCATTCTGAGGCAAGGTGGTCTAACAATAGTGAGTGGTTCTTCAAGCAACTTAGAGTCTCAAAAATAGAACCAGAAACTAGACAAGTAACATCCAGTGCTCTCAAGTCATACTTTGCACATCAATATACAGCTTTGTGTGCTGAGATTAATGATGTCAATGGAAATCAACTGTGGTTCCACAGAACCACACGAGAAGAATTTTACAACATGAATGTCTTAGAATCCACCCACAACCAGTAATTGTTAAATTGCCAAGTGCATCACATTATGTGGAGATCCTAATCAATTCAGGGGAAAATATAGTAGTATGACTTCAGCAGAACTGCAAAATAAATGGACCTGTTTTGTGGTAAAAACTTTGTAAAGGGTTTACATACTTATAATGGGTTTCTGTGTAAAGACTGATAGTACCTGATCTTGATTTTTGTGTCAGATTTGCTAACTGACCACACCAGTATCCATTCTCCCTTCGTGCCTGACTAACAGAAGCCAGATTTTTCACTGCACGTATTGGAAGAATAAAAGACTACATTTCCCAGTTGCCCTTGCAGCTAGGTATATCCAGTGAAAGCAGAAGTTAAGTAGAAATGTTGTATACAAGTAGAAAAGATTTTAGTAGAAGGAGCTCTTTTCTGTACGCTTCTGCTCCCACCCACTCACTCTCCTTTTCTTGCTGCCAAAGAATGTGATCAATGGAAATCTGACAACCACTTCAAACCACAGAAGTGACCTTAAGGATGGAAGCCACTTGGTCACATTGTTGCCATACATCCCTGGGCTGTAGACCTCAGATGCTTTTCACGTAATAGAGCAAAACACTTGCGTATACAACCTTTGTTATTTTGAGTTTTCTGCTTCACGTGGCAAAATCTAAACCTAATTAATATAGTCTACATGCAGTTTTTTATTCAGTAAAGGCCAGGCGAACTAATAAACTAATCAGGATTAAATATTTGAACTGGTTTGGAACCTCTGAAATTTGAATAATGTATTTATTCTGAATAAATAGAATAAATAAATAAAAGGACACATAAAAGGGAGTACTACTTTAAGTGCCAATAAACATGGGAACTATTTTTTGCCAGTGAAAAGTATCTATAATTTAAAGATGAATTCAGATCATTAATAAGTAAGGAAAGGAAGTCAGTACAATGTGTGGTATAAAGGAAAATTAGTGAAATCAGATTATGGTAAACAGTGTACCATATATATACTTACCAAAGGTAACAAACTAGGCCAGAAAAGATATAGATCGAAGTCTGGCAAGCAGATATGTTGTGTGCCTTTTAAAATTTGTATGTTGGTTCTTGATATCTTCATGTGGTTCATTCATTCTGAGTCTATTTACGTTGAATAAACCACTTCAGGGTCGAATGAAAACTTTAGTCTTTTAGCTTTTAGCATGCAGACATCTTAGAAAAATCCTCAAAACAACAGAAAATTATTAACATGCTTTTGATGTCCAGTGAGTCTTTTGAAGTCTTATTTTTGCTCTGTACTCTCAAAAAGGCATTAAAATATTTTAAATAGTCCCAGCAAAAAGATTGAAAGCATAAGATTGTATTTAAAATGAAGTATATTCCTTTTGATCATGTAGGCAGAAATTTTGTTTCAGTGTTGCTCCATCATAACATGAAGTTTTGGTTATTTGGATTATTTGGTCAATATTTTTGAGGAGGGAAATACTTATTTATGTTAAATATCCTACTAGGATTTTAGAGCTTCCCAAACTCTTATCTACTCCAGTGTTAGGTGGGCCTTTGGGAAAACTGTTAACACCCATTTCTTCTGTGTAATCTCTGTATTATTCATTTAATACCTTCAAATCCGTGTTCTGTCTTCATATGCAAATATCCTTGTTTGTGTTTATGTAAATTTGTGACACACATTATTCACTCTAACTACATAAGGCAGTGTGTAGGTATCTAATTTAATTAGATTTATCCATGGTCTTCTCAGTCAGCTGTTGAATACTCTTGCCACTCTGTTAAGCACAGTGGGGAAAGATCTTAGATGTTTAAGAAGATTCTATTTCTAAAAAAAAACGATTTTTATTACTAATTTCTCTATCATAAATATATAGCTACTGAGATGGCAAGATAAAGATACGTTACCCCTGTGACATCCATAACCTTAATGGCTGCAAGCTGGCCTGTTTTAACATGACGACCCTGTAAAGAAAAAAAAAATAATAGAAGACTTTAGTTCTGATAAGCAATGTCCACATTCAGTTCCAACTATGGAGAACAATGACCTAAATCACTGTTACAGAATGCTGATGGGGAAGACAGACAGACAGACAGATACACACACACACACACACACACACACACACACACACACACACAGAAATCACAGAAATCTTAAATGCTTTAAGGATCAATTTCTATTTAGCGTTTACTTTTTAAAACATCTCCATCACTTTGTTTTTCGGGTTTGTTTTCATAGTGGTTGTCACGTTAACCAAAAAGAAGGCAATATTGAATAATTTGATTCTATCTTCTCTCCAAGGTGGGAGTTAAGGGTTTGTGTGAGAGGAAGGGGAGTTAGGTCTGGGTGGGGGGACACACGTATCTCCTCTCTCAGAAAATATTCAGTAGGTGAAAATACTTTAGTTTCCTTGATTACGAGAATATCTTCTTTGTATCCAGTCTTAACTGGATATGACTCTGCTATTACTTAAGACTGTAAGTTTATCTTTACCTTAAAAGTGAGCCTAAAATAAAGCAGAGAGCAATACATCCAAATTTGTGATCAAAGGGGCAGTGTTGAACAGAAGCAACTATTTCCCCAAGGCCGGCATCTTGGGCCTTTGGAACCACAATGAAGTGTCGGCCACGCAGAATCAGAAGAGAATAGGGTGTTGTTGTGAGGGAGCAACCCCAGAACAGAAGCTTTCTCTTCACTTGCTCCTTGAGAAACTTAGAGTCTACTTTCCATTCTCAGTAGCAAAGATGGTCAATATGCCTAACTTTTAAATGCATTTTATGGGGCGCCTGGGTGGCTTAGTCGGTTGAGCGTCCGACTTTCGCTTAGGTCATTAGGTTAGGTTAGATCTCGCGGTTCGTGGGTTCGAGCCCCGCGTCCGCTCTGTGCTGACTGCCAGCTCAGAACCTGGAGCCAATTTCAGAGTCTGTGTCTCCCTCTCTCTCTGACCCTCCCCTGCTCACACTCTCTCTCTCTCTCTCCTAGAAATAAAAAATATTTTTAAAAAAATGCATTTTATATATGGCTTCCAAAAAATACACTTCAACTATGACTGCTACCAGGGAGTGTGATACTGCTTCCAAGATTAGTTGGATTCAAATCCCAGCTGCATAACCTTAGACGAGTTTCTTAACCTTCTAGGCTTCAGCTTCTTCATCTGAAAAATGGAAATAATGGTACCTAACTCCTGGCATCGCAGTGAAAAATTAAATGTGATAATGTATATAAAGTGTTTGACAGTGCCTGGCACAGATAAGCTGTCGGCAGATGCTGCCTGTGATTATTTATGACCCTGTCTTGTGCTTAATGTTAAATGCTGTCTTTCCTTCTAGGCCATATGATTCATGAAAGCCAAGGTCATGTCTCATTGTTGTATTTCCAGTACCTGGAATGGCGGGTGCTCACCCCACAGATGAAGTGGTGTGTTTATGGATGAAAACAGCAGATGAGAGAGGCATGGACACTTACGGTTGGGAAGAGGGGAGACACTTAGTGCTGTCTGCCCCTTTGCTTCTCATCCTTCTCAGCTTTTTACATCTATTTTCTCTGATTCTAGTAGTGCTTCCTTTACCTTTCCACCTCCCATTCTGCTCCCTCCCTTTTCTCCTTGGTAACCTAATATGGTCATGGGCACAGCCCCTCCTACTTATTTCAACATTTGAGACAGTAAGGGAGAAGTCTGGTGTGTTACCTCACAGAGCCCTGAACTGAAGCTCCAGAGGCCTGAGTCCTGTCCAGGTTCTGCTCATGACCAGTAGGTTCATCTGGGACAGGGGATGTAACCCATCTGAGCCCTAGTTCCCTCATCTGCAAAATGTAGGGGAAAAGGGCTCAGTGGGTGAAGATGAAGGGAGCAAGTATTATTGTTACCGCCACCCCTTTCCACCCTAAGGAGCATTTGGAAACAGTTTTGGCAATGACTGAGTGAGTAGTGTAGTGCTACTGCAATTCAGTGTCCAGAGGCCAGGAACATTAACTTCTTTCAGTCAGTCTCACACAAGGGAGAAGTAGTAACAGCGCCCTCTGTTGATAAACACTAATGACCTCCAGAGTTGTTCAGGTCCCAGGAAGAGTCTATGATGCTGCGGTGATGACCTTAGCAAAGGAATCAACAGCTTTTCTTTGGGAATACAGTTGACTCTTGAACAGTGCGAGGGTTGGGGCACTGACGCCTGTGGAGTCAAGAATCTGTATATAACTTTCAACTCCTCAAAAAGTTAACTAATAACAGTCTACTATTCACCAAAAGCCTTACCAATAACATAGAACAGTTGATTAACATATAACTTGGGGCACCCGGGTGGCTCAGTCGGGTAAGCGTCCGACTCTTGATTTCTGCTCAGGTCATGATCTCACAGTTTATGAGTTTGAGCTTCACTTTTGGCTCGGTGCTGACAGTATGGAACCTGCTTGGAATTCTCTCTCTCTGTCTCTCTCTGTCCCTCCCCACTTGTGTTCTTGTGCTCTTTCTCTCTCTCAAAAATAAATAAGCGCTAAAAAATAAATATCCCATATGTTATATGTTATATATATTATAGATTGTATTCTTACAATAAAGTAAGCTAGAGAAAAGAAAATGTTATTAAGAAAATCATAAAGAAGAGAAAATACACTTACAATATGCACTGTAAAAAAAATCTGCATACAAGTGGACCAATGCAGTTCAAACTTGTATTGTTCAGGGATCATCTGTATAGTCTTTAAAGTAAGGGCCATAAAGCATACCTCAAACAACGGTTGTTTCTCTACCAAAGCACTAAAGGAGGGTAGGGAAGGGGTGCCTGGGTGGCTCAGTCGGTTAAGCGGCCTACTTCGGCTCAGGTCATGATCTCACGGTTCATGGGTTCGAGCCTTGCATCGGGCTCTGTGCTGACAGCTAGCCCAGAGCCTGGAGCCTGTTTTTGGATTCTGTGTCTCCCTCTCTCTCTGATCCTCCCTTCCTCATGCTGTCTCTCTCTCTCTCTCTCTCTCTCTCTCTCAGAAATAAGTAAGGCATTAAAAAAAAATAAAGGAGGGTAGGGAAACTGAAGGCAAATATAGAGGGTCTGGTTAGTATCGTACAGCTGATTCACCTTGAAATTCTTTTTTTTTAAAAGAGAAACAGAGCAAATTTGGGGGGGGGGGGGGGGGGAGGCAGAGAGAGAGGGAGAATCCAAAGCAGACTCCACAGTATCAGCACGGAGCCCAGTATGGGGCTTGAACCCACGAACTGTGAGATCATGACCTAAGCCAAAACCAAGAGCCAGACACTTAACCGACTGAGCCATCCAAGTGCCCCCACCTTGAAATTCTTTAATGGATCCATATAGCCAGATAAGGGCAAAACCACCTGCACATGGCTTGCAGGGTCCCCTAAGAACTCACCCTCTATCTGCCATACCACCTCGGCAGGCTCCCATCCGCTCTTATTCTGTGGTCCTTGAAACTAAACTATTTGTGTTCTCTAAATGCACTATATTGTTTCTTGACTCTCTGATGATGTGTTTTCTTAGCCTAAGATGCCCTTCACTTCCTGAGTCCCTAGTAAACTTATTCACTCTTCTTAGGTTCAACTTCAGTACCACCTCCTCTGAAACCTCCCTGTCAGTCACTCACCTCTATGCTACCCATGAATGTGTCCATGTTTCTTTTACTGCACTGGGCCCAAAGAACCAGTAGTCCCCGCTGTCTCCCTTTGTTTTTCCTTCCTACTCTCCCTTCCTTCTTCTCTGGCTTCATTTATAGGAGATCCCTACATAGGACCTCTTCCCTTACTCTAATATGGAATCCTCCTGATTCAACCAGAAGCTTAACCAGCAAACTCTGGTCTTCTCTGAGGGCCACCTCTTTCTCTTCCCCTGTGGGAGTCCAAAGCACCTCTGTCAATACACAGTTTGGGAAACACTGCATTTGATCTTTAACTCCTTAAGAAACAGGGGTCCACTTGGAGTTAACAACTGGTTACAAAGACACGTCAACACCTAGTTCTTTCCACCAACAGCCTGGGAGCCAAGCAGATGTAGCTCTCCTGATCCAGGCCCAAGGCCAGGGAGCAGACAGAATATAAGCAATCCATTTCATATTTCAAACACAAGGCACCAGGCAGTTCTTGGTCTGAAATAAATATCTGCTACTTTTTTTTTTGGATTTAGAGTATGTTGTTGTTTGGTCTTTTTTTTTTTATTCTAGTAACTGCTATAATGTCATTAAAGGTAACACTGAGGAAAAAAAATAACCTACTTCTTTCCCATTTTAAATTTCACTTCTGAGCTGAAGAACAGTTCTTGATGGCTCTGACAGATGACTGAATAATATACCCCAGGATGGCAGTTTGGGCTTAAATGAGATCCTGGAGATGCAACAATTAGCACCCTCAGCTCAGTCCTAGGCAAAGGCATCTCCCCGCACCCTGAAAGAGGAAGGCTGCTGAGCTGTCAGCCTTTGATAGAGGAGGGCTACAATGGAGACCGCCTGGCATGAGGTGCCTTTTACATCACTGGAGAATGTCAATCCAAATTAGGATCCAGATTAAAGTTGACTTTGAGGGAATAGCCAGGAGTCAGCTAACCTAACTATCATTAGAAACCCAAGGCACCATCATTGTTAGGACAGTGTTTAAAGATGCAACTTCATAAAGTCACAAAGAAATCGAGTAGGAAGAGACCCTAAGGTGCCTAATCCACTACCTTTTTTGAGATGGGGCCAAAATCTCACAATAAATGAGGACCTAACCCCAGGTCACTTTTTCCTCTTTCCCACTTCTGCCATCCAGCTCCTGAATTAAAAATTATCATTAAAAATTTTTTAAAAACACTACTTTCAATAAATCCTTTCATATTTTACTTAACTGGAGTTAAACATTGAACCGCTCGTCTCTATTTCAGGTAGGATTTAAAGAAAAAAAATTTTCTTTTTTTTTTAATTTGAAGGTAAGGCAACATGGGAGGATTTGACTATGACAGGAGAATTTTAAAGTGAAAATTTAACATTACCCCCAATTTTAATTTATTTTCACGTACGAAAGAAACAACAAATCTAAACAGAGACTCCTTCTGTATTTGGATCTAAAATACATATTCAACCAAAAACAAGATAATTTTTATTCTGGAAAAAAAAAAAACATGAGAGACAAAATGGTTAAAATTTTTTTCTCCGCAAAACTTAGAAAAAATATGTTGTTTGACTGCAGTTGCTGAGTCATTTTTAATAAAAGAATGGTTTTTTTCCCCTAAAATAACCAACAATAACAAAAATAACAGACTAATTCTAGAAAGGCATAATTGGTATTTGAGTAGGACCCAAAGCCTACTGTCAGTCATGTCCTCAAGCATCCGAGCCTGTCCACAAGAAAGGAGGAGGGATGGGCCTCACATCCAGAAGAGCAAGGGTGTGAGGTCACTTGGAGCCAGTGAGCGTGGTCCGGCCCCATCCTCAGACACACACACAAACATACTCTGCTCCCCTTCTTCCTTTCTTTTTCCTCACACTTGAGGTTAAAAAAAATCTGCTGATTCTTGTTCTTTACAAAATAACTCAACACTGCAGTGAAATCTAAATCACTCAAAGACTATAGTACTCTACCCCTTTACCTCCTCCCTAAAATGAATGCAAAAGAAAAACAATGATTTTGTCTGAAATAGCCATGTAAGCCTTGGCTCTGCTACTGCTGTTATTTTTTAAGGAACAGCAAGATGGCTTTAGAGCTGCTAGCCCGAGGCTAGCCTGGAAGAAAGAGTACTTTCATTTCTAGGTCACTGAAATACATTTGTTTCCAGCAGAGCACATGAGCAAACTGGGTTTGTGGAAAATGCAGACGCTCTACCTACTATTTCCTTCCCTGCTGTCCAAGGACTCACTTACAGGTAGAATGTTTTTAGCTCTTTGTGTGTAGCTTACATTAGATCTCCCCTTCATCGAGGAAGACTTCACTTTCCTAATTTCAAGTGAGTGCTCTACCGTAGCATTTCCACGGTATCTTACACAAACCCTACTGATCACATCCAATGCTATGATTTTCAAAATGTGCATCATAAGAACCATGAAAATTGGAGCACCTGGCTGGCTCAGTTGGTAGAGCGTGTGACTCCTGATCGCAGGGTCGTAAATTTAAGCCCCATGTTGGGCATAGAGCTAACTTAAAAAATAAACAAAAACCCCACAAAGAACTCTGAAAATAAATCAAGTCAAATGGGAAAAAATCAGAGTGTAGAACATGTAGTAATGGTAGCTGTTGCTTCATGGATCAAAAGTCATGCTTACATCTATCTACCTACCTACCTACCTACCTACCTATCAATCAGTGATGCTATAGTGCACCGCCCCGAATTTCCCTTCAGGACTGAAACATCTGATAGCTCTCAGCCAGTTTGAGCTCTGGAAAGTGCCCTCAACCACAAACACACTGCCAAAGTCATACTCCCTCCTGAAGACAGCCAAGTCAACGATTGGTTGACACAGGAGTATAAAAGGCCAAGCCCTCTTGCCTTAAAGTGCGACAATTCTAAAGGACCACCTCTGCTCCTGACCTGCTGTAGCGATGGCTGTGGTCATTTTAAGACTGCATTGCAGTTATTCTTTCTTCTGCTTAATTCTATTTTCTTCATAGGTATAGGCCCTAAGACCACTCCTCAGTAAAATTCCTGCATGTAAATCCCCATCTCAGGGTCTGTTTCCAGGGGAACTCGACCTAAGACACCTGATGACAGGAATGGCTCCAGGAGACAGGCTGTTAGAGTAGCTGCAAGGGGACCCCCATAAGTGGCTCTTGGAGAGCCCCTCGCACACTGTAGCAGTGTCACTGTCCAGATGTTCACTAGTAAGGAACTGGAGTAGACTAGGATCCAGGGCAAGAGAATTCACTAGTGATTCTAATATTTCAGACTTGTGAGAGGTCCAAAAGAAACAGTAATTTTAAAAAATGGAATTAGATGGCTTCTGTTTTTGCTGAGAGCCACTGATGTACTAGAGAAAAACAAAGAAAAGCCAACAGCAATTAATCATCAACTGAAGGCAATCTGTGAAAATCATCAGGGAGGTGAGGTTTAAATCCTGAGACCTGTGCACTGTCTTCAAATAACATGGCGACCTCGCTGCTGTAGGCTCAGAGGGGGCAGGGAAATGGAAGATTTCAAGTTCTCAAGCACATCAAACTGTATGTCTCCATTTCAAGTTTCAGAGTCTCATTCCTTACCAATTAGACTCAAGTTGGGGATTCAACCTTTTGTTCTACTCTGATAATTAATTCCTGGGTCTGGTCCTCAGCTTTTTCTACCCTCAGGCTGTAGAAGAGAAGGGGTGTTTTTTTTCAAGCCCTGAAAATTTTGAAAGGGACAACAGCAGTAGTCAAGCATGAGAAAGGCCTGGTAAGCACGCCTCAGACTTCTCAGGAATGAGGATCAGTTCACCTCAACAAGTCAGCCATGTAGACAGCAAAGATGCTAACCAAGGAGAGGAGAAGTCAAATGGATAGTAGAGGAGGGAAATGATGAGCATAAGCTGTAACCATTAGATAAGATGTAGCTGTGGGCTTCTTATAACTTTGTTAAAGAAAAGAGACCAGCTAGAATACTAGAGGAGCTGTTTCCAAACTTATACAAAATAAGCACCACAAGGGATTGACTATCATGGACACTGTGGCGTGCCACACAAATCCCTTCTTCAGGACCAAGGTGTTCCGCTACTCTTCAGGAGCTGCCCTTAGCCAAAGAGAACAGCCAGACCCAAGGTCATACTCCCTGATGAGAGAGAGTAAGCAT
Source organism: Crocuta crocuta (assembly GCF_008692635.1). Classification (NCBI taxonomy): domain Eukaryota; kingdom Metazoa; phylum Chordata; class Mammalia; order Carnivora; family Hyaenidae; genus Crocuta; species Crocuta crocuta. Next base: position 1,905,185 of record NW_027530001.1, read on the forward strand.
TCAATGACTATTAATGAAGGTAGCAAGCATTCAATGACTGGTAGATGTAGGAATATAAAAGCCTACATCACTTAATATCAAGGTGAAACAACTCTGAAAGGCCATCCCAGCTCCAAAGCTCCCTTCTGGGATATTTTGGGATTGCATAGGGCCTTAGTGAATTCAACTTCTTCCTCTGCTCAAATCTATCTTTACTCTCCCACAGGTGTTGATTCTGAGAACACTCACCAAAATACTTCCTAAAATCTCTGTTCTCAAAATTTGTTCCTCAGGGAACTCCATCAAAGACTCCATCCCTCTTTCCTCCTTCCCTCCCTCCCTCACTTCTTTCCTTCCTTTCTTCCTTCTTTTATCTTTCCCCCTTTCTTCCTTTCTTTTCTTTTCCTTTCCTTTGTTTCCTTCCCCCCTTCTCGCCCCCTTCCTTCCTTTCCCTTTTCCTTCCTTCCTTCCTTCCTTCCTTATTTGACATTAATGTATAATATTTCTTATTGGATCTGAAACGTTTTTTTAATTTTTTTTTAAAATTTTTACAAAAACTCTGACCTAAAGAATGAACAAAATGAACTAAGTCTAGTGTTAGCAAACATATCCAGATAATGGGAACAGCATGTCTGAAGGTCCTGTTATGCTATTTACTAGAGCATTTCAGTAACCAAAAACAGGCCAGTATGGCTGGAGTGGCGAGAAAGCACCTAGCAAGCCCAAGCACGGTCTCACAGTCTCTTTTGAGGAATTCTGCCTTTATCATTAAGACCAATGGGCAGCCAGTGAAGGGTATGAAGCAAGGGCGTAAAGTCACCAAGTTTGCATTTTGAGAAGATTGCTCTAGGGGCAGGGCAGAGAATGGAGGACAGGATAATGGGAAAATAGCATTTATAACATTATATATATATTTATAACATTAGTTAGTCATTAATTCAGTTGAGAGAGGATGGCAACTTGGACTAGGATGGAAGTAAGGGAGAGGGTGAAAAGTGGATGGAATTGAGATATTCAGAAGACTAAATCAACAAGGCTTGGGAATGGCTTGGATACATATTTACCCTGCACCTCCTACAGTGCTTGGCATACCAGGGACTCAGACTAAGTAGGTGCTTACTAGTGAGACAAGTAGTGAGATCTGAGGGTTGTATTCAGGTTCATGGTCAACACCATCCATATGTCTATATCAGTTTCTCCCATTTCCCCCCATTTCTTTCTTTTTTTTTTAATTTTTATTTATTTTTGAGAGAGAGAGAGAGAGAGAGAGAGAGAGAGAAAGCAAGTGGGAGAGGAGCAGAGGGGGAGGGAGATACAAAATCCAAAGCAGGCTCCAAGCTCTGAGCTGTCAGCACAGAGCCTGATGTGGAGCTTGAACTCATGAACTGTGAGATCGTGACCTGAGCCAAAGTCAGATGCTTAACTGACTGAGGCCCCGACCCCCACCCCCAAGGTGCCCCATCTCCCTATTGTTATCCAGGCACAAAATATATGGGAGCAGATGGGGTGGGACTGTGAGCAAGAATCTCAATCATCTCACTCATAAATACGACATGAGAAGATGAATTTAGTAGATGAAGTTCCTTTAAACTTGATAGAGAGGCCAATCGACTTCCTCTCTTCACAGATCACAGAGACTAGAGATTGGCTTTAGCTTTCCCTTTGAGCTATAACGATGAGCGTGAAGGTGTACTCTTGATTTGCCAGTCCCAGTTAAGATTAAAGCATAGTTAAGAGACCCATCTGGACATCTTCAAGAATGCTGCCTTTCTTTGATACACCACGTCTTAAGTCAAAGAAGTAGACAAAACAACTTCATGAAAAGATTCCAAAGATCCTTCTAATCAAGGAACAAGAACTGTCACAGGATATATTTGGACCAGTGTCTGCTCCTAGGGTTTCCCCAGGTTAAATAAGGACTTTATTTTTCCTTGGCCTGCATGTGCCATTCATCAGCAGCGTGAAAAAATCCTGCCCTCGGTATCTGTAGAACCGCGATCCAGCCATCACAGCACCCAGACTTGTGGCAAAGACGAAGCAAGGCACTGACACAGGACAGTTCCCAAGCAACAGCTCCCCATCTCAACACCACTCACTGTGAATACCTCTGTTTGGCACCTCTGCGAGGCAGAAAATGGCTTGTTTTCAAGACTGTTCAGGGCTGGGCCAACTGAGAATGAGGCTTGCTCACAGACACAGTGCGGGGAAGAAAAGACTCATTTTTCTTTGTTAGAAACTAGGAGTCCTGTCCTCAGGGCTGCCAGTTTGGCTTGGTTTATAAATCAAAATGGATCATTAAAGGGAAAAAAAATCAAATAGTCACAATTTTTAGCAGACAATAGTTAATGTATGCAGATTCCATGGCAGGGAGCCTAATGCCTGTACCCAGGAAAGGCACGCACAGCTGAAGTGACAGCAGTGACGAGGCAGACAGGCTGCAGGGTGAGGAGAGCTCAAAAAAGTAGCAGAACCAGTCTCCTGGCCATGGCCTTAAGCCAGGAACACACTCCCAAGTAACCTCTTCTCTCAACCCAAAAACAGGAGCACAAAACCAAAGACCTTATGGGCTCTCATCTGATTGATGCCACAGAATTACCACAACCATTGATGGCTTGTGTACATGAATTTCTGGGAGAAGTTTTGAACCCCCTAGACGTAGGGGTTCAAAAGATGGGGAAAGACTATGCATATGCAGCCAATTCTTAGGCCTCCCCAAAGTTCCACCCCCCCACACTGAGCCCCAAAGCCCTCTCTATCCCGAGTCAGGGTGGCCCCTGCGGATATAGAAGGCATTTAAAAGCCCTGGTTCCTGGACACCAGTCCAGGAAGAAGTATATACTCAACTTCAGGAAAAGGAGGAAAATAAGAAAATAAGAAAAAAGAAAATACTTTCTTTTTTCCCAGAAAGTAAAAGATACTCAATTTAAGTAGGTTCCTTTAAGATTTTTGATGGAAAAAAATGTCCTTAATGAAACATTCTTGGGTCGCCTGGGTGGCTCAGTCGGTTAAGCGTCCGACTTCGGCTCAGGTCATGATCTCACAGTCTGTGGGTTTGAATCCTGCCTCGGGCTCTGTGCTAACAGCTAGCTCAGAGCCTGGAGTCTGCTTTCAGATCCTGTGTCTCCCTCTCTCTCTGCCCCTCCCCCATTCCTCTCTGTCTCTGTCTCTCAAAATAAAGACACAAAAAAATGAAACATTCTTAATTTTTAAAGAGTAAAAGTAAACAACTTTATGTTGATTCTGAATGGTTATTTTTGTTTTTCACTGGGGTTTTTCTATTGGGTGAGATTTTAGTACTCTGAAATCTGAGAGTCTGAGCAGTGTTGTAAAATACACGGGTATAGCATGACAGAGAGGCCAGTAATCCCCTTAAGATACAAAGATTGGCTGTTCCTGAAGCAGACTATAAGAGTTCAATGCAACAGTGGGTAGCTCTTAATAGCTTACAGGAGACAGTGTGAATGACACTGGAACCCACTTCTCTCTCCTCTGAGCTCACTTAGTCCCCAAAGCCTTTGGCTGCTTTACTTCTAGATCCAAAGACTCCTCAAAGGCAAGGACTTGGCCTTATGTGTCCTCAGTCCTGTCGTTGTCTAGGACAGCACCTGACAAAGACCAGGTGCTAAATCACACTTGGAAACATGGAGTTTCTAGGCCTAGTGGACCTTGTAAACTGCCTCAAATCACAGTGAACAGAGAGACTCCAGTGACCCATCTTGGCTTAACCTGGGAGAAGCATGACAGAATTCGGGGCAATGTGTACGTAAGAGTGGCAGGTAGCTTTTCTCTTAAGCAATAAGAAGCTGTAAGAATGGCTCCCAGTATGGTAACTAGAGGAAAAGGCCACATGGCCTGATATGAGTGCTTGGCTCAAGGAGGTTTTGTTTTTGTTTCCTTTACCAAGTGCTAACCGACCCTCTGGGTCACGGGAATGAGCCCTGGAGTTGTGAGCAGGTACTAGCGCTCTGCATTCCATGATCTCACAATTCACCTAACCTAGGAAAGGGTGAGGGAGAGAAAGATACGATAAGAGAGAAGAAAGACCCAGACGCTGTCCTGCTCAAGTTCCTCCATCTCTGAGTTCCCTTTTCCTGAGAGAATATTAACTGAGGCAGAACAGATTCACTTGTTCTTGGAGAAAGTAGCTCATTTTGTCAGATTTCTGAATCCACAGTTCCTTCTTTAGGGACTACTTTAGGAGGTGACCCTGTCTTCCCCTCAGGACCTCTGGCAGACCCTTTTGTTCACTCCATCCCACTTCCCAGCTGCAGATTAAGAAGATCTACTACTTTCTCTCTCCAGGCCTGTATCAGTTTGTCAATGACAGCCCAACACCAGCCCTATCTTTTTGGAGATTTACAACCATGTGGTCAGGAGTGGGTGGGTTGGCTTTGCACCACGAGGCACCCTAGGCAACTAGGCAGAGATAAATAATAATGATGATGATAAAAAAGACAGTACTGCATTTCATTTCACCTAATTTATGGCTTCAATAGGAAGCCAGTCTATCCACAGTGCCGTCTGGGTTACTTAATAACAGAGTGTCTATGGCAGCAGCAAGAACAGGTCTGGAAGCTTAGAGTTATGGGGGAAAGGAAAAATAGCACCGGTGTGGTGAGAAAAATAAAGGGAAAGGACCACTGTGTCCCCAGCTATCATTCTCAGGCAGCAGGGACACAAATAGGGACACGCTTGACTATCAGGGCTGTTGATGAATAAACTCTCTCCCACAGTGTCCTCAAAGCTCCAGAAGTTTTAATTAAAACAAAAGAAATGTCAGCTGGAGAAGCACTGGAATATAATTAGGGCCCACCAAATCTAAAGTAATGCGGGGAAAAAAAAGACTAGTAATGAAAGGGAAGCTTTCATGTTCTTACTCAATCCCTGCTCTGTTGCTGACACAAAAATCAATTTCAATAGGCTTTAGTTGTATCTGAGCAGGAACAGAGGCGACAGATGAAATTTAGTGAGCAATTTACTGAAGTTATAATGATTCTCATGAAAAAAAAAAAGATTACAATGAGTGCTTCCAACCAAATGCCTCCTCTGTAAGGACTCTGTAAGAATGTGTGTGTCTAGATAGATAGTATGGGTATGAGTATGGGTACGGGTGTGGGCATGGGTATCAGTATGGGTGTGGGTATGGATATGTGTGTAGGTATGGGTATGGGTATAGGTACGGGTATGAATATGGGCATGGGTATAGGTATAGATATAGGTATAGTATGGGTTTGTGTGTGGGTATAGGTGTGGGTGTGGGTATGGGTATAGGTATAGGCATAGATGGGGGGTGAGTTTTAAACAGTTATATATCTTTTATCCTAAAAACTGTAAAGTCTCTACCTCACTCTATTTAAGGGGTAGTTTTGACTCAGCCCCTAAAAGACATTTGGGGATGTCTGAGGACATTTTTTGATTCTCAAGACTGGTTGCTGATGTAATCCATTACTTCATGGATTGAAGCCAGAGATGCTACCAGACCTTATACAATGCACAGTATATTCCCCTTCCCCAACAAAGAATATTGGGGCCCAAAATGTCAAAGGAGCCAAGACTGAAAATCCCTGCTTTAAAAGAATTCAACATTTAATAGGTGCTCAATGAATGCCGAATTCCATTTAAAGTCATAATTCTTGGGGTGCCTAGGTGTCTCAGTTGGTAACCATCTGACTTCAGCTCAGGCCATGATCTCTCGGTTCATGAGTTTGAACCCAGCACTGGGTTGTCTGCTGGTAGCATGGGGACCACTTGAGATCCTCTGCCTCCCTCTCTCCCTGTCCCTTCCCTGCCCATGCTCTCTCTCTCAAAAATAAATAAACATTAAAAAAATAAAGTCATATTCTTCACAAGGTCACAAAAATCAAAAGATAAGTTCTTGCTCTAAGGGATCTCCCACAGGGCCAGGGAGGGAGATGGAGGCTGTATTGTTCTTTCTTTGCTCAGCAGCACTTACAAATGAGGGGCATATTTCTCAAGTTCCAATACCCATGATCTTCTGGAACACAGGTAACACCCAGTGGCCCATAAGGCCACTTTCCATCTGGCTTTCATATGTGTAAGAGGCCAGTTCCAAGATCTGCACTGTCTCCCAATTAAGGAGCATTTTCTAAATTAAAACAAATAAAACTAATAGAGTAGTATTGGGGCTAGGTAGAATTTGATTCATGATATTTGCACAGAGAGCTGTAACTTTGCTAATTACATTAATTTTTGAAAGAATAGCCTTTTTTCATTTCTCAACAACTCTTTATAGTGTGTATGTGTGTGTTCTTTCCCTCTTTTCAAATGTTTAGTTACAGGTTTTAAAAATTATTGGCAGCTCAATTCAGGAATACATTGTTCTCTTTGATTAAAATATAAGTCATGATGAAACTTTAAGCTTAAATATAAGGGCCAATTATAAGAGAATAAAGGTGTTTGCTTTTATCCAACGTAAGTTCTTCAAATGAAGGGATATAAGAATCTTGCTGTTGTCATTGGTCTGTTTCTAAGAAATAAGCAAAGTTGAATTTGCTTTCTGTAGAAAGAACAAGATGAGCAACATTATGCTTTATCAGTGACAACATTTCACCGCCTTTTAGGTACCTGAGGATTCAAGATCCCAAGATTTTTGCAGGCGGTAAAGGAAAAACATCCATATATGGGTCCCACACAGTGTCTGAGACGAGTGATTACAGCATAGTAATGGCTCCACCTGCAACTGCGCGAGACCCAGATCTCTGCAAAGGCTGAAAATCTCTCTCTTCCCAACAGAAGTCTTCTGTATCAGCACAGACTGCATTAGCGATTGTGCTTTCCAAGTGAAGGCCTGCAAATCCTTTTTTGGGTAGGAGGGCAAGGAGACAAAAAGGATGTTTGAAAACGGAATGCCATTTTATAAATGCAGGACGATTCCTACATATTCATAATCTTTCAACGTGGTGGCCAGCAAGGACGACAACAATTTGTCAGCGGACACATCGATCCCTGGGAGGCTGGGAATAAGAACTCACGTTCTTCTTAGAAAACTATGCCCTCCTTCAGACAACAATGCTGAGAACACTGAACTCTGAAATCTTGGGGAGGTGAAATATGATAACACTGTGAGACAGAACTTAGGCTCTTTTAAGTGAATATGACACACCCTGAGCTCTGGGCAGGCTGGAACAGGCGGGTAGCTGGCTAGCTTATAAATATACCGATTTCCAGCTAAATTTAGCTGCAATCCAAACTTGACCTGTCAGGCAGCTCCCTCCTAAGGAGGGCAAGGTTTTCCTGACTCCAGTGAAATTCTTCTCTCTCACCACATTTTTATGACTCCTGCTTAGATTAACTGATGAGGGATGGTGAGCGAAAGGCGAGGAAGCATCTTGCTGATTTCCCTGACAATGTTCTCTTCTCAAGCAGGGATCTCCCCTGGCCTAGGAGACAGTCAGCAGGCAGAGCCAGATCCCTGCACATCCTCCAGAGGAGTGTGGAAATCAAGAGAAAAGGCTTCAGAGGAGGTGTGCGGTGCCCTTGTACGAGTTACTGGGTCTAGAGCCACTTTTGGTCAATAGTTTCCTTATCTGTAAAACAGGTATCAATTAATAAGGATTATATTAATGTATATAAAGACACTTGGCATAGGGCCTGAGTAAATGATGATCTGCTGCATGTTTTTAGGATGACCACAAGGTTTGATTTCTGACTTCGTCTCCCGGTTGCCCACCCCACCCCGACTTACTCAGCATGCTCCAGGCACAGAGCCTTTCTCCCTTTTCTCCGACATGCCTTCACACTCTCTCCCTGTTCTGTTTGTTCAGTTGCTTCCTTCGTATCTTGACTGAAAAGGCACCTTCTCCAGGAGTCCTTTTCTGGCCATCCTATCTAAAAGTTCAACTCCAGCCTAACGCTTATGTTACTTACTTCCCTGCTTTCCTAGTATCTAATGGATTACATGTTTCATTCAGTTATCGTGTACTGGACATCTCTCTCCAGAATGGAGGCGTCTTGAGGGCAGGCCCTTCTCTTTGCATTGTTTGCTATTCCATCTTCAGTGGCAGATCGGTGCCTACACTGAGTACTCAATGGGTATGTACTGTCTGGATCAATTACCAACCTCTTTGTGGAAACACGTTTCCAAGTCCCTCTGTTCTTTTAAAAAGCACAGCCTCAGGGCACCTGGGTATTTCAGTTGGTTAAGCATCCGATCTGCTCAGGTCATTAACTAATAGTTTGTGAACTTGAGCCCTGCATCAGGCTCTGTGCTGACAGCTCAGAGCCTGGAGCCTGCTTCGGTTTCTGTGTCCGATCTCGCTCTCTGCCCCCCTCCACTTATCCTCTGTCTCTGTCTCTCAAAAATAAATAAATAAATGTCAAAAAAAATTTTTTTAAGAGCACAGCCTCTCTTATTTGAAAGCATAACAATGCTTATAGAACAAGTACTCCTATCAAATGAGGAAACAATGGCTCAGAGTAGCAAGGTTTTTGCAGGCCATATTTTCCTTTCAGACTGGCCTTGGATCTAAGTAAACCAGGCAAGAATGTACCATCTCCATTTTTTTTCAGGCTATTTAAAATTCTCCCTTAAGCTGAAAGGGTGAAGAACAGAGCTATAAATTCAAATGCCTGACAGTCTGAGTATATTTTATCCAGGAAGATTTGTGTAACTCTTTATGGCTGTTTTATTTAGATGTTAGCAACATGGATTGAAAAGTTGCATAATACCGAATACTGAAATGCTGCTGATAGCAGCAGCCAACAGATCAACCTTACAGGTAGCAATTAATGACAAGGCTGTACTTTTTGAACCGAAGAGAACATCTGATAACCTTCCCTTGACACAAATATGAAAAGATGGAGCTAGCAACTTTGCCTAAATCTTTTCGACCTCAATCAGCTATGGTCACCTGCACAAAAGAAGGAGGAATTGCCTTTTCTTCCTCCTCTTCCTCATCTCCAGGTGTGGAATAGGTATAGGGACATAGCCTAAGACTCACACATCAAGTCTGATTTAAACCTCATTGCCCAGATCTGATTTCTATCACTTGGGGCCTTAGAGGTACTTGCTTACTATTCAAAAGATCAGTATCAGTCTGCATTTCCTTGGCATTTAGCTCAGCAATCTTGTGCTTGCAACATTAATGGTTTATTTCTTTGGTGGCTTATGTCTTCAGAAGCGGTGGTAAGAAAATCAAAATGGTGTTCATTCAAGCAAATAGCTGAACTAAGACTTTTTAATTATTGAAATATACCATGTGATATCTCTGTAACTCCTAACCAGAAAATTTGTCTTAGATTTAATAAACCATTAAATGATTGTAATTTAAAGACTGTAATTTAATGCCAGTAATAATACAGTATATTAATTTATTAATCATTCATGGACATTCAACAGTTTATAGATCTGAATATTAAAAAATACATACAAATTATATATATTCTTGAACTCTACCTTTAAAAAGACATTAAATTTCCATTTTTACATTTTTTATTGTTTTTAAAAATCTTTTTTGAGAGGAATACATTTTAGAAAACAAATTCAGAAGTCATGAAAAATCATTGGAGGATAGTAAATGCAGTGACCCTGAAGGAGTAAAAAAAATATATATATATTCTATTCAGAATCTGATCTGTTTTCAATTTTTCATAATGGCTCTAGGCAAATCTCTTTAATTTTTCATGTATTTTCTAAAGAAATAAAATAGAAATACTTGCTATGCCTGTTTTCCCTTACAGGCCAAAAATGTAAACAGAAGCAAGCATAGCCTGAGTTCTTATGACCCACCTTACCAAGTCAACACTTCATTGGCATTGTTCATGATACCTCCCAATGGAGTTGTCTGACCTTGACAGTTTCTGTTCGGGGGCTCACAATATATCATAAATACAATCAGTACCATATTCCACTATTAAACAAATTAATGTCAATAAAAAACTTTCCAAAAGGGCATCATTTCTAGAAATTGAAATGGATTTCAGCACACGTTGGAATGTGGTCAGGTTTTTACAAAGAAAGGTCTTTTGAAAAAAAATATACTATTTTCACAAAATGAGTAGAACAATTATAATAAAGAAACAAACAAACAAATAAATAAACTTCATACCCTAGTCACAAGCCACATAGTTCTACAACTCCAAGAAACACTATTCCTATTCTTTTCTGTATGAATGGAGTTTCCTGGAGTTGACCAGGATGGCAGCCCCGTTGGTTAAAATGTAAATTCATAAGCTACTTACTGAGCCTCTACCGTATATAAAGCATTCTGTCCATCTCAGAGGAGTCTGAATCATCGTCATCATCATCATCATAACTATTCAAATTATTAAAATTTCTCACACTAGTTCAATTTCACTTTAATAGATTTTACTCCTAAAAGAAGATTTGTAGAAAACTTCTATAGAAATACAAGGTTTTTTTATGTGTTTGTTCCAGTTTTAGCTTCCTCAAAAGCTTGAGGAACCCATGACCCATGACCAACATAAAGTTATGGCATGTTATTTTGGGGAAGACACCATTAAAAACAAAATATATGTTGGCCTTATAAGTCACAATTTTTACCTTGAAGAAAAATAACAAGAAAGAAATCTACCTCATCTCATTGAGAATCATTTTTATTAGATCCAGAATATTCTTCCCTAATTTATTTTACAAGTTCCTCCAAACAACCTTAATATATAAGGGAAAAAAAAACAAAAACAAAACTGAAGAGGATTGAGATTCTAGAGAGGCTGTTTTGTAAGGCCATGATACAATTTTAATTTTGTGCATTGTATTATACTATTGTCTGCACATACTCTTTTATTTACTGGAGTGGGGAGCTTTCCTCAAAGAATTTAATAAATGGTAAGCAAAAAGAGGGACTTCTTGGACTCTAATTTGTATTTGCCAACACAAGATCACTCCCTAGTCTGGTCACATACTAGTTCTGTTACAACTTTAAGTGAATATATTATTTTAAAAAATACCACATGTTTCAACTTGAAGCTAAAAATACCAGCTTTTGGGGGTGCATCGGTGGCTCAGTCAGTTAAGCGTCCAACTTGGGCTCAGGTCATGATCTCGCAGTTTGAGAGTTCAAGCCCTGCATTGGGCTCTCTGCTGACAGCTCAGAGCCTGAAGCCTGCTTCAGATTCTGTGTGTCTCTCTCTCTCTCTGCCCCTCCTTCACTCACGCTCTGTCTTTCTCTCTCTCTCAAAAATAAATTTAAAAAATTTTTAAATGAAAAAAATAAAATACCTGCTTCTGTGTTACAAAGGTCCTATGGAAATAAACATTAGGATTGTATTTTATTAAATGACACACCCATATCTGATATACTTCACTTACTAGAAAAATTAATTCAATGGCAATAGGATAACAACAACTTGCTGGTTCTCTATAGATTATAGGAACATGTTTAGATTTCAACAAGAGACCTCAAATTAGTATGAGATTTTGAAAAAAGAGGAAGTTGCTGAAAATAATTTGTACAAGCTTCCTAATTATTTTGCTTTTAAATACACTGATATTTATAAACAATTTCTTTCTGGATTGCCAATAATATTCTCACATCCTCTTAGGAAATAAATACAATGTTAAAGCGAATGATTAGGGAAAGGAAGTTGGAATAAAAGGACATAGTAACTCAGGTCTGTTGAACTTCTACTTCCTTTGTGGCTAAAAGAGCCAGCTATGTAGGGATTTGGGTGCTATAACAGACCTTTTTACTCTTCAATACTGCACTTAGGTAAAGATGTAATTAAAACAAACTCCAACAACCTAAATTAATGTTAGGGAATTTAGAGGATCCTATGAGAGTGACTTGAATGATTTGGTAAACAAAACTATCAGGGAAAGGTATCAACACATTTATGATATCAAGAGCCTAAGGATCAAGTGAGGAAAAAACTACAATGGCAAACATTAAATATATGCCTATTGCTCAAATAGTTTACCACCATTCTGTATCAAAAATAAGGGAAACAATGGGGTGCCTGGGTGGCTCAGTCAGTTGAGTGTCTGACTCTTCATTTCAGCTTAGGTCATAATCTCACGGTTCATGAGATCAAGCCCTGCATGAGACTCTGCACTGGCAGTGCGGAGACTGCTTGGAATTCTCTCTTACCTTCTCTCTCTGTCCCTTCCCTGCTTGCACTTTCTCTTTCTTAGGATAAATAAATAGACCTTTAAAAAAAAAGAATAAGAGAGGGGCACTTGGGTGGCTCAGTCATTTGAGAGGCCAATTTCAACTCAGGTCATGATCCCAAGTTTCTTGAGTTCGAGCCCCGTTTTGGGCTCACTGCTGTCAGTGCATAGCCTGCTTTAGATCCTCTGTCCCCTTCTCTCTCTGCCGCTCCCACTTGGGCACTCTCTTTCAAAAAAAATTTTAAAAAACATAAAAAAATAATGAGAAACAATAGATTTAAGCCACAATTAAAATATTTCCAATTTTCTTTTTTTTTAATTTTTAAATATTTATTTATTTTTAAGAAAGAGAGACAGAGAGACAAAGTACAGCTGGGGGAGGGACAGTGAGAGCGGAAGACACAGAATCTGAAACAGGCTCTAGGCTCTGAACTGTCAGCACAGGGCCTGATGCAGGAAGGGCTCAAGCTCACCAACCACAAAATCATGACCTGAGCTGATGTCAGATGTTTAACCGACAGAGCCATGCAGGCACCCCAAAATTTATAATTTTCTTACAAATTTATGAAGGTGATCATAAGGTGAGAGTTACCTGGAAGATAGGGACCTCTTTTTAAGATACTTTCTCAAAAATTAAATTAGATCTTTGACAACAGTATTCTACTATTTCAAAATGGAAAAGGGAAAGACTAGGTTTTAAAAACCTGCGAGGTAATTCTTAGAGTTTATACATTTATCTCCTATATATTCATCTCATTTTCCTTTAAATGCCTATTCTGGGGTACCTGGGTGGTTCCGTTGGTTAAGCATCCGACTTTGGCTCAGGTCATGATCTCAAGGTGCTTGAGTTCGAGCCCTGCATTGGGCTTGCTGCTGTCAGCATAGGGCCTCCTTCGGATCCTCAGTCTCCTCTCCCTCTGCCTCTCCCCTACTCTCTTTCTCTCTTTCTCTCTCTCTCTCTCTCCCCTCTCTCTCTCTCTCTCTCTCTCTCACACACACACACACACACACACACACACACACTTTCTCTCTCTCTCTCTCTTTCTCAAAAATAGGTAAACATTAAAGAAGTAAAAAAATAAATGTTTACTCTAATACAAACATGAATACAATGCTATAGCTTGCCTTCATGGGACTTACAGTCATAGCTTTCCTTCACTAAACATTTGTAATATTGTGAATGTTTAAATATAAGTAAATGAACACCAAGTCCTGCTGGAAACAGGGGTAAAAAGAGAATTGGAGGTGGGGAATAGAAAAAGAGCAGCAGTCAGTGTTTGTGTAGGGCAGCTTTGAGAACAAAAAGGAAGCAGAGGCAAGGAAAGGCAAGGAAAACCAACCAGATGGCAAAGAGCTCTGTGGTGAATGGAGGGTGCCAGCATGAGCACGAGAAAGCATGTTGCCAACGAGGTTAATGAAGCCAGGTCAGACTCTTCTGCCATTTTCTGGAAATCAAGGACAGAGCTAACTCTGTGCTCTGGAGAAGGGAGTTCTGCCCTGAGCTGAACCTGCTTAGATAAACATCATCCTCCAAACCCTTCCCAAGTCAAATAAAAAGGCATATCTTTCAGATAAAAGTGGAAACTAAGATGACTCAAAAACTATGAGTAATAAATTAGACCCACTGAACACTCGGGTAGAGAATCAGTCAAAGAAAATGTGTCTTTATATTCATACTTCAAAAAAAGACAGATTCCAATCATGTTAGTAAAAACAGAAATAACAAGCAGTATAGCAATCAAAGCTGGCAAGTGAAAATTATTATTATCATTATTTTAATATTTATTTTTGAGGGGGGCAGAGAGAGAGGCAGGGTCAGAGGGTCTGAAGTGGTCTCTGTGGTAAAAGCAGAGAGCCCAATGTGGGGCCTGACCTCAAGAACCATGAGATTATAACCTGGGCCAAAGTCAGACGCTCAACTGACTGAGCCAGCCAGGTGCCCTGAAAATTATTATTAATAGTTAATACCTTCTTTGTGCTTACTATGTCAGGTACTGTTTTAAGCATTTTGCATATTTTAATTTATCATAACAAACTATGTGGTAGGTATTATTATTATCCTCTCATTTTATAGACAAGGAATCTAAGGCCAAAGAAATTACATGACTTGTCCAAAATATCCTCTCTTTAAGATATGTAGCACCTTAAATACTACTTAAATTACTTAAAATATATAACACTGACATTCATCTCACTGACTGCATTTTCCTTCATTTTAGTGAACAAAAAATATTTCTCAGGAGTTCACTTGCAGCCTCAGTCTTTCTAGCACTGGTTTGTTTCTCAAGATCTTCGCTTCTCACGTATGACTGTTCAAAATGGAGCTCTAAGAACTCTCAGCTTGAGAAACTGATACTGTGATGGACACGCTCCCAAACATTACACAACACTGGAGCTAGAGCAGACAACTCAGACTGGGCTGAACGGGAATGGGAGCGAATGTAAGACTTGAACTCAGTCCTAAATTATCCAAAGGACTATATCAGGAGAAAGACGGAGATGGACCTTTAAGGCACTGAGCATAAAGGCATTAATTGGCCAACATATTAATTAGGAAGGTCCAGAATCTGTGTATGGCTATGACATCACATATACATGGAAAAAAAAATTAAGAAATAACCTTGGAAAAGTAGACAGGGTCCCAATCAAGTAGAGCTTCCCATGTCATGCTAAGGAGTTTGACATTAAAGGGTTTAGGCTGAGGGTCACAGGATCAGACTGAATTCCGAAAAGGATACCCTGTATCATCTTCCCCACTCCTTCCCCACCTCTCCACCCACTACCACCCAGTCCCAGATGTGAGATTACAGTTCATCAGTCCTCTACCAAGATTTGTAGACTATTACACCAGACAGAATCCAAATCAGTCTGTGGCAGAGAGAAGGATCCAAGGAATAAATAAAAGGTAGAATTTTTATTTACCTTTTATTTTCTTTATTACCTTAAATAAAAATTCAACCTTTTATTTATTTTCAGGACTTCTACATGAGGTTTTGGAGAATTCAGAGAAAAGAACTCTAGGAATAAGCTGGCATTTCTGGTGTGGGCATCTTGGTGGAACAGCATACCATTTATTGAGACAGAATACTCAGGGAGAAACATGACCAGGGGACTTTTCTCCTCTTCAGTCTGAGACGCACAAGGTTTCCAGAGGCCTAATATACATCCAAACAGATGTGTCCACTAGACATCCCAGCTGTGGGAGTTAAGTTTCAGAGGCTCGAGTCGGTTTCATGGAAACAGAAGGACTCACAAAGGATACTAAGAAAAAACAACCAGATGGGGGGAAAAGAGAAAGTCATAACATCACTGGGAATCAAGGAAGGAGAAATTTCCAGAAAGGAAGTTGTGATGAGTTTCAGAAAGGAGGGCATGGTCAGAACCAAATGCTATAGGAGACCAAGTGAAATAAGGACTGAGTAGGGCTTATTCAATCTGGCAATTATGAGGCCTCTGGAGATAGAAGCAGGGGTTAGGAGGCAGCGACAGAAGCCAGATTGTACAGAGTGAAGGAAAACATGGGAAGTCACCAAGTGAAGACAAAGAAGATAGAAAAAAAGTGGCTTAGATAGAAACTAGTAACAGAGATCTCACTAAATGTGGGTGGGCACGAATGAGTTGCAAGGGGAAACAGGCGCATTGTGTGATACCTGTGAAATGGCTCCACTCTCTCTAAGAGGCAGGCAAGAAGGTCATCTACAGAGAGTAGTGAGGGCAGAGCAGTGGAGGGAAGAAAGACAAAGTTTTGGAGTAACTCTTCCAGGGAACAGGGGAAGGAACTGAGCAGGTATATACTGTAAGATTATTGAGTAGAACTGAGTGTCTCACTGGGGTTAGGGTTTGCTCTTTTCTCTGAGTTGAGCTGCACAGCCCAAATGCAGAAAAAGAAAGCAAATGGTTGGACTGATTTTTGGGAAGGGGTCTGCAAGATGCATATTCTCGAAGAAGAAAGGGCAAAGGAGATAGCACCTGTTGGCTTATAGTGATTAAGTGAAGGAATCATGAAGCCTGAGGCTAGATGAACAAGCTTTTTTTTTTTTCAGTGTTTATTCATTTTTTGAGAGACAGAGAGAGACAGAGCATGAGACAAGAAGGAGCAGAGAGAGAGAGGGAGACACAGAATCTGAAGCAGGCTCCAGGCTCCGAGCTGTTACCACAGAGCCCAATGTGGACCTCGAACTCATTGACTGCAGGATCAGACCTAAGCAGAAGTTGGACACTTAACTGACTGAGCTACCCAGACACCCCTAGATGGATAAGTTTTTACAGTTTCATAGGGACTGAGAGGTTGCAAGAAGAGATCGGAGGTCTTATTCAACATCAAAGAGCAGCTGTGCAGGGTGGGAGGGAGTATACTCTAGGAGAGTCAAAGTCTGTGTTCTGAGATTTAAGATTTTCAAAGCAGAACAGAGGTGGGTCCTGATAAGTCCAAGGTGTGAGTCACAAGAATGGAATGTCATTACGGTTAATAGAACCACAGGTATAGTATCAATGTTATCCCATTTTACTAATGAGCCAAAGATTAGGAGATTTATTCAAAGTCACAGCTGGTTAATGGCAAGACCAAGGTTTTAATCCAGATTTTTGCTGCCAAATCCTGTGATCAATTCATACAAAATCATTTCATTTGGTACCTCTGCCTTCCAGCTTTGAAAAAACAAAAATAAGATGGTGATTCTGCTTTTACTCTACAACCAAGTTAGAAATGAAAGAAAGCTATAAAACTGACTTAAATACAGGTGAAAGCTTCATTTTCAGTATTCTGGTTATTACCTCTAAGTCGAAGCTTATGAAATTCTGTTAAAATGTATCTTTGCACATGTTTTCTTATTATAAAAGCATTAAAAGTAAATAGCTATCCAAATCAGCAACAAAAATAGTTAAAAACCATTTTAGCTCAGAAAACATAAATACAACCTGAAGCTGAGTGCTGGCGATGAATTCACTATGCTGTATCCCCACTACCTATCAAGTACCAGCCTGCTTTAGAATGATTCAGGCTGATTTAGGAAGATAAGGAGATGCTCTATCACATATTTTTCAACCCAGGTACATTTGAGCATATTCCTAAATGTGAACATCAGATTTGTTCAAATGTAAATGGGGCCGTCATTTCCTTTGATGAAGAATCACACAGGCCCTCATTATCATCACCAGACCATCTGAAGAGGCAAGCCTGAGGAGGAAGGGGCTGCGCTGGAAATGGCAATTAGAGACTGAACTGCCGTTAACTACTGCTAACCCCGTAGTGGGCAGCCCTTAGGTCTTTACACATTTAGAGGCACATTCAAATGGAACATTGGTGGTAAATGGTAGTAAAATTCAACCTCGAATAATTCATTACAAAAGACAAATGAAAAAAATGTCAAATTTGTTATCTATGACTTTAGTTATCACTGCCCTTTACGGTATATGAAAGTGGGGGGCCTCCAGGGAGGCAAATGCTTCACAAATTCTCACACACAATAATTCCACTGCTATTAATTTCACCCACTCTTAAAGAGGGCAGGGTTGTCCCCTGTTAGTTGTGGCCCATCCAACCCAACCTGCCAAGACTCTCCAACTGTCCCTAGTTTTTCTGTTTCTCACAAACCTAGTAGCTAATAGCTTGCTGTTCCCATAGAATTATTTGCCAGGTTAGGACTTTACAAGGATACTACTTGATCCCCACATCACTCATGTGAAGTAGTATTGTTACAACCCCATTTTACAGACGAGGCAGGTAAGGCACAGTCACAAGACCGACAACTCTCCACAATCCTCCCCATGCATCTGCCTTTATACTAGTTCCCCAACCAAATTTCACCCAATTCCTTCTCTACAGCTCAGATGCCACATGTTCAGAAAGACTTCTCACTTACTTCAGTCCACATGCATCTCTTCCCTCTCAGAGGCAGCTTGCCCACACCTGGATGGAAGCCTGGTCTCTGGTAGCATCAGCACCTCCAACAGTCATGGTGAGGGTGCCCTGGGGAGACCAACTGGCCCCATCTGTCTGGGATACCAATGCTGAGAGCTGAGACAGTTTCCTCACAGAAGTGAGGTTTCAGTTAATTAGCTTTGGCACAACCCAAGCCCCGGTTCCCTGAAGTGTTTAGGAATAGAGATTCTGGGAGACCTCAATGGTGCCTTTTCATTGATCTCACATGCTCAAAACTGGTAGATCTAAAAGACTAGAAAACAAGAATGTTGGGGGTGTTGGAGACATTTGTGCTTATGATATTACCCTTTCCACCCCGCTCCTCCAAGGCCATGTGGCTAACTTAGACAAAAGCAAGGATTCCAACTACTTTAGCTGTAGGAGGAGGAAGGTCACTGACCCTGTGGCCAGAGATCCTCAGTCTGCACCAGGTCCTGCCACCCACTAGTTGGGTAACCTTGGGAAAATCACTAAAATCCTTCTGGGCCTCAGTTTCCAGATGTAAAGTCAGAGTAACGATATATAAGGCTATTGTAAGAATTAAATGTGCTGGCATGTGAAAGTTTGGAAAATGCATAATGCTCTAAAAATACTACAAATTTCCATTATTACTCTACATTTGGGGTTTCCGACTTCCATGTTGGAGATTTAGTTTTTGCTTACAATCCTCTGTTTGCAGCAGTCACCCGTTGATGATGTCTATGACCACCATCAAATGCACTGTCCACTGTTCAAAGGCATCAGTAACAAATGACCATGAGCCTGATAAGTTCTGTATATCTGAAAGTGTGTGACCAAAGAATGGTTAAAGCTCATCTAAATAGCAACAGGAAATCAAGTGAAACCTAACAAAAGGTGTCAACTATATTCACAGACTGTCAGACAACTTAAAGGTAGATGACAGCCTATTGGAGATGAGCCCAAAACAGAGCACATGTTGGAATCTGCATAAAGTCTGGGAAGACCTGGCCACACAGCAGAGACCAGGACACAGATGTGAGAGCCTCTGACATGAGGAAGGAGTGCTAAGTCCTTTAAAGATGATGATTTCAAGAGTATCAAGACTGCTCTGGTCTGGTCCAGCATGAGACTGGTTGCTCTTACTGTCAGAGGTCTGAGTTGATATCTGAACGTGGGTAATGCTTTTGATGGCATGCACGGATGGCTGGGCCTGGAAATGAGAAGTAGGAAGCGCCATAATAGTTATTAACCCTCCCAACACTGTCTTAAGGTAATTTCCTCTGGCCTGAGCAGATTGACTATCTAGAGCTGCGGCAGGAGCAAGGTGCAAGGGCACTTGCAAGACTGTCCTTATAAGATTTTTCATTTGACTCAGACCCACAGAATACATGTGTTTACTTGGTACCTAAATTATCAAGAGCCTGAACTTCCTACATACATTATTTAATATTTAGTATAAATAATGTGTCCACTCTTATTTAACAGACTTACCAGGACTTGCACTAAAAATGGGTTTTGTCTCTAGGCACTAACACCCTTGATGTTTAAATCATTTTCAAATGGTCTTCATCACACTCTCCTGAATACTGAAAAACAATTATGACCCATCCTTATTTGCTGGAAAGTATATTTGATTTTTGGGAAGAGTTTAACATCTTTCCAAACAGGTAAAGATCTTGGAGAGGGATCAAGCTGGATAAAACCATTGGAAAACTAAAATGGTAAGTGACCCAAGAGTAAGTTTGTGGCTTGTGCATTTCATCACCAAAAGAGGGTAGCCCTCACATATATAGAGTGATTGTGTCACTTGTTAAAGAACAGGAACAATGCTCTAAAGGAAAGACACTCATTTCCACAGATAAATTCTGGGATATGTGTAGGTTCTCTTAACAGCTCACCTAAAAAAACCTCTTGTGTTAGTTTCTAGTTTCTAGGGGGGATTTGCTTGTTTGTTTGCCCCTCCTCCTCTTTCATAAATGTGTCTTCACGTCAAGCAGTTTATGGGAAACAGAATGCCTCCATAGCTTCCTTTTGCTCACTGGCTGGTTACAGCCTTGTGTTGGGCTGTACTGACTTTAAGGCCAAGTAGGTACTGACTTGGCCTTAAAACTTAACTGGAGATAAGTGCTCTGAACACAAAAACTAGGAAACCAAAGAGATCTGGGTAGCTGGTAGGAAATTAGCATGTTCACTGACCCAGGCAGGTGATACTGAAAATTGGGGGTGGGAGGAAAAGTTAAGGATATAATTAAAATCATGGAAAGAACTTGCATCTCATGTACAATAGTTCACCTGACATGTCGTAAATTTCCACTTATCTTTTGATAATTCAAGATAAGTAGCTTGCATATTCATATAACTGTGTGAATGCCACACTTAGAAGGTAAACTACTGAAGGGGTTTGAAGCATGTGGCCTGCCCATGCCAACTGGATTAGAGCAATCGAATTGATTCTTGACATTCACAATATAATTCAGATGGAAGAAAGCAGGTTGGTTAGCTTGCTTCTTTATGAGGCGGAAAATGAAAAATAGCCCAGGATTGTAAGAAAGCAAAACAGGGGGAAGGGTGGTGGGTGGCCGGAGCACTAGGTCCCAGCGACAGCATCCAATCCCCCCAGAATGTGAAAGTCTACAGCTGGGGTTTTAGCAGGGAATGCAGGGAAGGGGGCATGTAGAGAAAATTTAAAGGGAGTAAGGGTGTGAAGAAGTATTTCCTATCAAGAATGTACAATTTAGCTAAGGGAGAAGTGCAAGCCACTCTTCCTTGATTTTGTGAAGTACTGGATGTGTCTGTGAATATTAACCCAGGACTTGAGAGCGGGCACTCTGGCAGCCAGAGAGAGCCCGGTAAGGTCTCTGATTGCAGCTTCTCACTCTGGCTCTTGTCTTCCACTCCCAGCGTTGGTTTGTTCGGTTCCTCCCGTTAAAGCGAAATCCATGATGACTCTGGTTCCTCTGTCTCCCCCATCCTCCCCTTGCGCCTGAGACCAAAAGGCTGTTGAACACACCAATCTCACAGATCTGACTTCAAGAATATAGGAAATCAGAGGATTTTTAAAAAATTCTTTCAAATGTCCCAACTAGGAAGAAGTTTAGGCCGCAGGGCCACCCAGACCCTAGAGTAGGTGCGAGTAATAGACCTTCCCTACCACCTTCCCAGAGGGAACTCTGATCGGCTGAATGCAGCCACTCTCTCCCTTAAAGAACAAAAGCCACAAAATTAAGTTAAAAATTAGTTACTTAAGACTGAAAAAACAGCAGGAAATATCTGTATCCTACTCATCAATACTTCCGGAGAAGTAAACAGAACAAAGGATGTAACTAGAGGGCCTTCCACTGTTTAAATAACCACTTTGTAAAAACACACAACTGGAAAAATTATGAAACGTTTCACAACTGTCAGGGTCTGGATGTGCCTCAGACAACCAGCCATCTCAATCTCTCTTTACATTTCATTTTTTAAAAACCTGTTCTTAAATCCTCAATTCACACCAAAATGCAAATGACTAATAACAATATTATGTATCTTCTTTCTTAAGCGTATGTTCATTTTAGCAAGAAAAAACAGTAATTTTGAGCATTTATAGAATACCATAACAAAGATAGTCCATAGCTCATTTAACTTGATCTTCTTAATGTAGGCTATTATTGAAGGTGTTTTATACAATAAAAACCCAAAGTAGTCTTAAAAAGAGGAACTGAGTCTCTGAAAGTCCATTTGCCAATTCTTTGACCCCAAAGACCACCCACACCCTTCCTCTATCAGATGCCCCAAGGCCAAGGAATGAAGAACTAATTAACGGAATTTCAGATTTTACCCAGACTACTGGAGACTCAGCTCCTAGGGCTTCAGTATTTGCTCACTACTCCCCATATAAACCACAGAGTCCCACATGAAAACTCAGATTCCCTGCAGCTCATAAATTCAGTTTCTGCGTATATATACATCACTAAAATCCATGTAGCTAGATAAAAGCATCACCCAGAAGTCTTTCACTGTGTTGACATTAACAACCCCATAAGCCTCTCTTTTTGGTGGAAAACAAACAACAATACTATTACTAATCAAATTTCTATTACTAGATGACGATTCATCTGCTGACCAATACAGTTACTTTCCATATACCTATCCACCCCGTCACAACAAAGATTTAAAAGCTAAATGGAACTCCCAATTTTATAGCATTAATCCATCATTGTGATAAAGTTTGTGGGTAGATAACACAACAGAGACCCATTGTTTTAATTCTATTTCATAATCAGAAAGAAGTAATATGCAAAATACAAGCACAGAAAAGCTATTTGCAGAAAATATGATCTGATTTTTCACTGTTTTTGAATAAGCAAGATAAATATGTTCTCATTTGGAGTATGGTAATGGCTCTGGGAATTGTGTTCTGAGAAGCAAAATAAAAAGGGATTTAGTATGTAAATTAATCATATGGCTTTCCCAAAGATTCAAAATGAGAACGCCATTTTTAATGTAACTGAAAATCACTTTGAATTTGCAGCGCCCAGCCCACCTCAGCCTCATCTCCTAATTTTGGTTCATCTTATTCTGCTGGGTTGCAGCTGATTTTGAAGTTGCAATGTGTTTTATTTGATGCCAACTCAATTTAGAAAATAAAGGAGTGAAGTTCGTGAAAGAAACAACTGGCCAACAGCGCCTGATACGGGCAGAGAAGCTATCAGTCACCCCTTTGGTTTATGGAAAGCCCAGGTTTAAATAAACCAAAAAGATTCTCCAAGTTCAATCCCCTCACTCTCCATGAGGAAACAGTAGATTTTTCTAAAGCCGTCTGGGTGACAAATGCTGTCTGTTTTAAGCGATGCTCCGTGGCTTAGCTAGAGCGAAGACAGTTTAAAAATCAGGCTACAAATCATTTTGAAAGTTCCCTGTTTCACAAACTCCAGGTACAAGCTTTAAGCTATTTCTCTGTTCACTACCTAGACGTCACTGGCTCAACAGATTTGAAAACATTTTGCAGTGGCACATTTCTGAAAAAGGTCCTCATGTGTAGCCTAAGTATGTATCCGTGATACCATCTCTTCAAAAACAGCACAGAGTAAATACAAAGTTGTTGAGGAGTCAGGAGACAAGACGAATGCAAGCCGAAGGGTGTTAACTCAGGCAAAGGGATGCCTTGTGTCACAGGCCGAAAGAGCGGAGCTGCTCTTGTACATCCTTAGCTGTCATGGCTTATATCCTGGAGTTACCTTTGGAAACCACAGGCGTGCTGCTCAGTCTTTCCGAAATGTCCTTCTGTGGGAAGGGAACTGAGAGGTCATCAACATGACAAAGAGTTTGCTCTGTACCTTTCTAAGCCTTCGACAGTTTTAAAATTCATCCCAGCTCCTTGAGTTCATACTCAAGGAGTGGGTGCAGGGTAGTGTGGAGGAGGGGGTGAGAGCAGGGTCTAGTTCCCCAGGCAGAACTAGAAGGGAGGTATTTCTACAGAACTAGAATTTTACAACCAAGGATTCTCCACAGCCAATAGGAGCATTTATTACCTTGTAGCACAGAGGAAAAAAAAAAAAAGAGGGAAAACACAAACCCCAACAAGGCAGAAAGAGAAAGCATCTTCGGCCTCCCTGCCCTGCCTGCTTTAGGTGTGGCTGTTGTTTCCGGGCATCTCCAGGAAGTCTTGTTTTCTTCCTAGGTTCTTTTCTCTGCCTTCTATGTCTGCTTCCTTCAGTTCTATGCATAAGAACCAAAAGCAAACTATGAGAAATTCTCACCCTGCCAGAAGTTCAACAAATGACTCTACCATTCCCAAGGCCCAGAATTAAAGTAAGTAGAAGGAAAAATCCATAAAGAGGTTAATTAGCTTATGTGATAGAGTCAGAAGAGGCAGAACATTTTGTTGAGAAATGGCCAGGGTGTCCCAATGGGGAGACACTATCTTCTTAACCAAGTGAGATGACTGGGGAGCTCTTTTCTGTAATACTCATGAACACTCATAAAGAAAAGCTGCAAACAGAGAGGACAATGGGCTAACCATGAAGGCTAATGGGGAGCTAGTTCATGAACACCTCAGGAAATACTATATTCTCCTCCACTCAACTTCCTCCAAGGTCAGATAGAACCTTAAAGAGGGTGAATAGCTGAGGGGTCATTTGTTTTACTTCCTAGTGACAAAAGAGAAGCCATTTATTACCACTAGGGTAGATGGATGGATGCTGGGTCATTCTGTTCTGAGGTCTGGGCTTTTTTGTGATGCCAGAGGATATCTGGAAGGAGTCTACCTGAAATAAAAACTGGAGTTTGAGGCCTGGGATCAAAACAAACTAAATGCTCACTCAGGTAAGTACAATAACTTTGGCCTCTGTCATGCAGACAAGAGTCCTCTGCCTTCCCCAGAGATGGGTGTGCAATCCAGTGTTACCAGTCTGGCATTAAAACTCAAGAGAAAAATAACTACTGCTGAGAGACACCTCCACTTCCCCTGGTCCAGACATCCTTTTCATCCTTTTTTACATTTGAAAAGTACCCACTGGGTACTGTTTATTCTTTTTTTTTTTTAATGTTTACTTATTTCTGGGGTGCCTGGGTGGCAGTCAGTTAAGCATCTGAATTCGGCTCAGGTCATGATCTCATGGTTCAGGAGCTCAAGTCCTGCGTTGGGCTCTGTGCTGACATCTCAGAGCCTGGAGCCTGTTTCAGATTCTGTGTCTCCCTATTTCTCTGCTCCTCCCTTGCTCATGCTCTGTCTCTCTCCCTCTCTCTCAAAAAAGTTTTTAATGTTCGTTTATTTTTGAGAGAGAGGGAGAGAGACAGTATATGCACACACACGTGCAGGGAGGAGAGGCAGAGAGAGAGAGGGTAACAGAGGATCTGGAGAGGGTTCTGAGCTGACAGCAGAGAGTGCAATGTGGCGCTTGAACTCATGATGCGGGACTCGAACTCATGAACCATGAGATCATGATCTGAGCCAAACTCAGCCGCTTAACTGACTGAGCCACTCAGACATCCCCGTTTATTCTAGTTCTAAAGTGGGTTTGACTTGATGAGTCACCACACAGAAATGGCCTGGAGAAGGAAGTCAGGAGGGAGGTACCCCTAGGCCTGCTTCATCTCAAGGGAAGATGCTGTTCACCATGGTGTGGCACTCTGCTGAGGTCCTGGGGTGTCTGTGGAATCGGGGATCTGTGCTGGGGCAATCAGGGCATGTGCTGCTCCATGCCAGCAGTTAATTTTCTACATGCTCAACATATAAAGAGGTCCAAGTGATGACATGTACCTGTCCCTATGGAAGCATACAAATGTACTTAGCTTACAGAAATCCAAATCCCAGCTCTGCCTCTACCAGCCATGTGACCATGACACCATAACCATTTTAGGCCTCAGTCTCCTCATGTAAGAATAATGCCTCCCATCTCAGAGACAAGCAGGGACAAAGCCCACGTAGGACAAAGCAGACACTCAAGCCATGATAACTATCATTACCATAGCCCTAATTTAATCGTATGTATACTTATCACAGCACTCTGTCCACCATTATGGCTTCTCAGGAATGGAAAATAAAATTTTGATGACAATGAAAGCAAACTGGCCATGTCAGGCACTTGAGAATCCATGCCACTTGAAAAGCCCAGCTCGGGTTCCCACCAGCAACTGAGAGCCAGGGAGGCCATTCCTGGAGCACCTTCCCTCACTGCTTTAACACCCCATTCATCTCTGGCGTAAACCAGGCCATGCTTGATGTGACATTCTGGAGGGCCGCCATCCTTCCTCTTTCCTCATGGCCCAGACTCTGTGATTGCATTACACTGCCCATGGGATTTGAATTCCACATATGCTGTCAGCAACACAGCTTCTCGAAACACTTCTGCAATACCAACTGTTGGTTGGGGTTCTGGTTTCATTGCTGATGAAATCTCATTCCAGAGGTACAAGTCAGAGAGCATTTTTTGGTTTCTGCATTCAGAGACTGTCCCTTACCACTACAGACAAACACATCATTTTGTTCTTACAGACTGGCACTTTTTCCCCCATCTTCATTTTTCCACCACAGTGATGATTGATGCCCAAAGATCTCATGAAGAATAATGGCAGCAAAATGTAAAGCATATGTGTCATCTCTGGGAAGACACGTGGGCAGTAAAATATAGCTGTACCAAGGCTTCGTGGCCATAACTCTTAATATCTCTGTGCAACTGGAAATGATAAAGAAAACTTTATGATTAATATTATATCTAGCACTCCCACCACTGTGGAGAAATGGAACAAAGGAAATACACATTCCCAAGGCCCTTAGCATCGATAAATAAGGAACCCTTACAGAACCACATTATCCCACTGATAATTTCCTGGCTGACCCAAATCAACTTGCAAAGAGAAAATTCAAGTAATAAATACCTAGGAGATGGCAGGATGACTTGTTTCTCCCTCTAGCTGTTTTCTAATTCCCCTCACCTCTCTCCAATGCCCCCTGTCAGTCAAAGAAAGAAGAGCCAAAAAAGACCCAGCCCTCAAAACAACTGCCTACAGCCACTGTGCCAGCTGCCGGGGAAACCAGTGAAGAGAGCAAAGCTCAGGCTCCCGGATCAGCCAAGTTCCAGCTTATAACTGATAAAAGGGAAGTTCTTTCAAGGCAAGCCCGATTGTCTCCATTTCTGCCAGGGACACCATGCCTTGGCCTGCCCCCTTTCTGCCCATTTAGCCTAGTTCCCAGAATTTTTTTTCTACTTCCCTGACCCTCTCAGAAACTGTGTGAGTGGTGTTTATCTTCCTGGTGAAGTACAAGCCAAGACAATTCAATGACGGTGATCTTGTTACGATTTCAGTAACCAATTATCCTTGTCTACTCCTTGTACTGCTTAGTTCACTGTCACACACAGGCCATTTAAGTTTGATTTCTCCCGGTAAATGCCCATTAGTCTGTCAGCTTTGCAATGTGTTGTAATGACCTGTTTGTGATTTTTAGGTGTACCACTTATGTCCCACAAAGTCAATGACCATGTGTTCTGTGTGTGTGTGCATGTGTATGTGTGCACCACACTGTGTGCTTAATAAGTATTTAGGGAGTAAATTTTAGCCTCAGTACTTACATGCAGCCAGAGGGTTTATACCAAGTTATAAACACAGATCTAACGCTTAAACATTGCCTTTAAGGAGACAGCCATATTGGTCTTTCAGGGGTCATCATCCGGGATCTAACTCATGGTTGATGGAATAAGCCTCAGTCTTTAGGAATAAGAAAGAATTGGCAGTTGTCAACTAGCAGTTGATAACTACCTCCAAAAACTGCCTGAAGGCCAAGAAGCTGACCCACAAAGGAACTCAACCAAGCCTACCAAACATGTGATGAGCCTCTAACACTGAGCTCTTGAACAAAGAGGTTTGAAAGAATCCTTGTGCCTTATAGTTTATTTCACACATGTGTTGAGAAGACCGAAAGATCCATAAGTGGAAAGGGATGATCCAACAGATTAGTATACAGACAGAGCAGAGAGAAAACAAATGATTTGTCTAACCATGTGGCTAAAGGTCAAGAATTCAGAGAAATTGAGGCCAAAAAAAAAAAAAAAAAGCAAAGTGGTGACTAAAAAGCACCTACTTGTTTTACTTTTTAGCCAGGCACTTTTTATAATATCATAGAATTGTAGTTCTAAATTCTGCCACTGACTGTTTCATGCCCTCGGCCCTCACCCAATGCTCTTTGAGAGATCCAGTTAAGCTATAATTTGCTCTGAGCTCTTGAAGGGCCTTCCATCTTTCTTCTTGCCTTCATTAACTAAAGTCCGAGAAGTGTTCATCTGTCCCACACACCATGTAAGAAGATGAAAACTTGGGGAAATGGCATCCTTTCCTACCGCCTCCCTCTCTCAGACAGACAGACAGACAGACAGACACACACACACACACACACACTTCACTGAAGGCAAAGTTTGTGTTGATTTGAAAGGGATAGGTGAAAAGGGTACAGAGGCTCCCAGAATTAACTGCATCCTTGTCCTGTGAATTCTGGGGAGCTAAATTGACATGCACTTCAGAAAACAGGAGAGTGGCTGCACCATCTGGTTCCCAAAGAGTTGTTTTTAGCTAAATTTTCAGTTAGGTTCATTAAAATCTAAGACACTTCAGTGTTTAGTTTAAACAAATGGGCTCACACAGCATTTAAAAAGCTCAATAGAACTTTCCTTTCCTTTAATGGCTAAAATGCTTTACGAAATTCCTTTGGGTCAAATTGAGTGTTTTTCCAAAGCCAACTGCTTTAAGGATGTTACTGAATGAGTTCTTACCAGATAACTAGGGTTACTGCTGAAATATTGTGGATTTTTATTTTCAGATCTTTTCATAGATCAAGGGTTTATTTTGTATTAGATATTTCATAAAAACCTAGAATGACTAATAATAGACTATTTAATACCTTATGAATTATATTTTCTAGAGATTTGTCTGCTTTTCTTTCTTCCTCTACTAAAGCCCTACTGTGTACAAGCATGATGTTAAGTGCCAGAGAGTCAGCAATAAGTCAGACACAGTCAGTCCATTTTAATGCTGTGGAGTGTGAAGGCAGCAGAGCAAGCAAAACCCTTGATCTCAGAACCCCCGTAAGGGTTTCCTCTGCCACTAGGACATGTCTTTCAACAGCCTATTTCACCTCTATCAGCCAAAGGTAAATCTAGCCACTTCCAAGTGCTTTGAGAATTAAATAAAATTGATGGAAAGCCCTTTTCTCTGGTGGGAGTGGTGGGCAGAGCAGGCATAGGAGTGGCAGTATTTTCCACCATTTTCCTCAGTGCTGCCATTTTGAGTGAAACGTTGCTTAAAGATGGCCAGCCTGCCCTGTTAGCTCACCATATTTCACTATGGAAGAGGGAGGGGATTGATGAATTTAAATAAAAACATCTTTGTAACACAGTTGTACAGAAGAATATATGATATACAAAAAAAGATTACAAATCCTTTTCACAAATTGCCTTCTACCCAATGCTGAAGAGAAGCAGTAATAGCGGTAAGCTTGGCAACTAAGCATGTATAATTTTAACTTTAACAGAAAGTTCCGTAACTGCTAATACGTAAAACTTTCTGTCAATGTTTCCATACACACATAAATCCACCATTTACCTGTCATTTGTCTATTCATCTATCAACCTATTAATCTTTTCATCTCTTTGAAAGTGCGCTAATTCAAAGGACAGCTAGACATGTAATGGTAAAATTCTGGAATATAATTATTCTATTTTCACTAACATTATAAACCATGAGTCCACAGTAGGTCCAGCTGCATCCTCTGTCTTCCCAATTATATCCATTAAGCTTTCCTGATTGGAATGGAAAAACACAAAGGCTGTCAAGTCCCAGATTAAATCCCTGGTCTGCTAGTTAGGAAGCCATATAAATCTGGGAATTACTCTACTTTCATGAACCTCCGATCGTCATCTGCCCTTATTTCTCAGGGTTTCTTGTTCATGAAATGAGTAGCACATATAATATATGTGACTGGTATATTTTAGGGAGATGCTAAAAAAGGTTACTTATTTGTGTGTACTAACTCCACTAATGTTCAAATATCCATTTTTATTGTGATAATTTTGATATTTTCACTTTAAAGCTTTAGGTATGGTGAGAGGAACTTAGTTTTTCTATGCAAACATGGAAATACTTTATCCATATGACCCAATTCTTTTAAAGTAACTGAATCCTCCTTTTTCTCAATTCACTATGTGCAAATAAGCATGCCCATATTGGAGGTATTCATTTGAATATTGAATAAACGTAGCTTTTCAAGGCAACACTCAAACAAAGATTTTCATGTAATCCCTTGCATACAACACAGGACAGGATTTATATCCAAAAAAGAATCTCATCTCTGTAGCAAATGCTAGTAAGATCTTACACCACAAATAATGTTTCCTTCATCACCACTTGTAACTGTACAGAGACTCAGAATTAGGGTCTCTGTAGTAATAAAGAACTGGCAAGTCACTTACAGTTAGATCACCTCCTAAACATAGGATGTTACTTGTAAGGCTGAGGCTCAGACACAAGTTGTCTTCATAGGGTCACATTAGTAAATGGCAGGACCCTGCTACCTACCTAGAGCTCCTTACTCCAAATCCAGTACTCTTCTGACTACATCTGTGTTCCAAAGTAGACATACAAAGGAAGTTTAATTCATGAAACCTAGCAGACATGAGACATTTAGATTGTACCTTACCATGACATGAGGGATCCTTTATCATGCAGCCCTAATATTTGTTCACTCTCATCTATTACCTCCTTCCATTCAACAGGTACTCTCAAACACACTTGCGTGCATCTAACAAACACCATCAGACATAGGGTGCCCTAATAAGAGGGAGTGATTCTTATCAATCTCCACAGAATACCTAACACATAACAGACACTTGGTTCATTTCTTTTGACTCGCTAAGTCATCCTAACTCTTTTCCAAGCTCTCGTACATGTCCTTCAAACATTTAGAAGTTGAACTCATGTTTTGGATCTCTTTTTCCCAAATAATTAGCCCTAGTTTCTAGAACTATTACTTGTATATCAGGTGGATCCCAGACTCTTCATCATTTTGGTGTTTTCTTGCACCAGAAGTACTCCAACAGGATCAGTATTTCTGCTAAAATTTGGAGACTCAAACTAGACCTTGGTGCCAGGCAGAGGCAGGTAGGGCTGTTCATTCCCCTGAGCTGGACAACACCCATGCATTTTTAGAAGAGTTGCTTCTAAGGATGCCTTTCTTCTCCTGATTTGCTCAGTTCATTTCAGGGTGTTATATTTGTCCGTAGGCACTGTCACCTTGGTTCATATTGCTTCTACCCCATTAAAATAATTTTATCAACCCATAGATTAGTGATCCCCGTTACTTTTGTGGCCTCCAATATCTTCATCAAAGGCAGTGATTTTTAAAAGGTAAGAAAGACAAAAAGAAAAGGACACCTGCCATTAGGAACTTCCTACTAGATGGACGATGGCCCATAAATCAATACAGAGCTGTGAGAATAGATATGAATCAAGCCAGCTCTATTCTTATCTAACCAGTGTATTTTCATAAATGATGTCTCTAAGACACAACACTGATAACTACATTGCCTGGTATAAAATGTCCTGATAGCTCTTCATATTTTATTCATATCTATTTTATGGATAAAAATGAAAATCTTTAATGCAATATACAAAGCCCTCCCCATGTGGCTTTTGTCTGGCTTTCCAGTCTCAACTTTGGTTCCATATCCCCTCCTCACACCTTTATCCTTACGAGGCTACTCTCTAGCCATTAGAAACTAAAGCATTTCTGCCACCATTCCAAGCAATGCCACATCTCTACGTCTTTGCTCATGCCGATTTCCCTGGCATGACTGCTCTCCTTTCTTTCTGTCCCGCCTTGGTAAATAGTCACATATATTGCATGATCCAACCCAACCATTATTTTCTGTGTACAAGTCTTCCTGACATTTCCTCCCAGGCAGATCAATCATTTCCTCTTTTCCTTATATGTAATTTTAATCATGGTATCTGCACATTTACTTCTTTATATGTCTGTCTCCCCTATTAAATGTCAGTCCGCTTTCACATAGGGGCCTCAACACCAAAGATAGTTTTTAGTAAGTAATCAACAAATATTTCTTGGGTAGTTGGATGGATAAATGAATATCATTTTTGCTAAAACAAGGCAATGGCCATGCCATAATACCAATGGTAAATAAATCTACTTTAATTTCCTGTCTTCCTTATATCAAGCATGACTTCATTGTATAAAACAGGATTCAGTCATTCAACAATTGAGCACCTATCTTACAGGTCATTGTTTTAGGTGTTGGAGCTACAGCAATAGGCAGAGCCAGCAAGACCCTGTTCTAATGAAGTTAAATTAAATACATGAAGTAAAAATAAAATAATAATAAATTAAATAAATACATGAAGTAGAGACACAAATCATTTCAGATCAAAATATGTGGTATTCAGGGGGCACCTGGGTGGCTCAGTTAAGCGTCTGACTCTTGATTTTGGTTCAGGTCATGATCTCACAGTTTGTGAGTTTGAGCCCCACACGGAGCTCTGCTGACAGTGTGGAGCCTGTTTGGGATTCTCTGTCTTCCTCTCTCTCTGCCCCTCCCCTGCTCGTGCTCTCTCTGTCTCTCAAAATAAATAAATAAACTTTAAAAAAAAAGATATGTCATATTCAGAGTATTAAACAGGTGTCAAAATGCAAGGGCAGGGAGGTTTGGAGGGAGCAGATACAAAATTTTACATTAGTTTGGGTAGAAAAGGTTTCTCTAAGGAGGTAACATTTAAGCTAATTCCTGGATAATAAGATGATGTCAGCTTATATGAACAACACGGGTCAAATATGAATACTCCTATTTATAACCTCTCTGATTCTAACCCAACAGTGGGGTCAATGGCAGACCGTTCTGGGGACACTGAGAGCAAGATGACAACCATGGTCTAGCTCTGCTCACCACAGACTATCCAGAGGCTCTGTCACCGCTGTGCTGATTAACCATCCTAGGTTGAGGATAGACTGACCTAGAGAGGCTTACTTTTTCTTAGTTCTGTTTGTAAAACCTGTCTGTGCCATTTGATTTCACTGACCTTTTAATAAACAACCAGATTTAGTGCTTCTGCCTGTCTCCCTAATGCCCCCCTCCCATCACGCCCTACCCCACCCTACCCCACCTCCTCTCTGAAATGAGCCTGAATGCTATTCCTCATCACTTTCATCTGGACATTGACAGAAAGAACAAAAGCTGGCATTCCACATCTCAATTTATCTGCTTGCCCTCCAGAGCCCATACATAAAACAAAAAATTCTAACACAACTCCTAAAAATACTCTGCAAGATGAAAGATCAATGTCTGGAAGCAACTTCTCTCAGTCGTTCAGGGCAGAATCAGCAAATGAGAAATGGAGCCACCCTTTCCTAAACCTGAAGGATTTCACCTGCTTTCCAAGGTGAGTCACATTTGCAAAGCCATATGGTTGAAGCATGACAGGAAGTAGTGATACTAATGTACCTGTGGAGAGCCAGAAAGGGATTCAAGTTCAAGGTTTGTTAATAAGGAGTCAGTTGGTCTATGAAAAAAAATTTTTTTCTCACCTTCTACCTGGATAAGGGACCCACAATTTTGTTCTACCATCCACTCGTCAATGAAACGATGCTATTCCAAATTTAGGTGTAAACCCTCTGATCTATCTTGGTAATAATTTTAGCCCTCTTGCAAGCGACTGGCTTAGGGGTGGAGGTGACCTATTCTGGCTAAAAGAGAGGAGGCAAAAATCTATGGAAGGCCTTCTGGGAGAAGTTTCTTTACTGATGAAACACAGAAAGATAGAACCCCTCTTATACTGCTGGACATTATACCTGCATCTGACACATGGAACTTCCATAGCTATGTTGAGGCTCCAGATAAGCCAGACTAAAGACAAGCTGAAAGCCTTCCAATTCATAACCTTTGTCACCTCGAAAAGTCACCATGCCATTCCTAGACTTAAAAACCAGTGAGTTTAGCTACATAAAATTTAAATTACTTTCTAGCTCAAAAAAGTCTGAGATTTTCACAGAGGCACGCTTAAGCACTGTTTTCAATAGTAGAGTCAGCGTTGATGCATGTGGTGCTACCTGTAAAAACCCTGACAGGTGACCAGAGACTTATTGAGGTTTTTGTTCATAAGGAGATGAGTTTGGATTTGTATGCCTAAAGGCTTTCTTTTTTTCTTTTCTTTCTCGTTCCTTTTTTTTTTTTTTTTTGAATGAAT
>NW_027530001.1:1938881-1940434 GCF_008692635.1 Crocuta crocuta
ATTTGCTACAAGAAATAGAAAGTTTACACTAATTATGATGGATTGTAATCTATTAATAGAAAGGAACACTTTGGAGGAAGAAAACAAAGGTAGGGCTTTCAAACTTTAAAAATGACTTCAATGATGTTAATTATTTGAAACCTCCAGCCAACAAATATTTATGAAGCACCTAGTACGGGGCAGATAATGCGTATATGCAATGATGTATAAAAAACACAGTTTGTTTCCTTAAGAAGTGAGCAGTAGAGTGAAGGCCATATACAGGTAAGGCTATTACAATATTTCTGAAAAGAGCCGTTATTAGAAGAGAGCCCAAGGGATTATGGGAGGTCAGATGAGGGTCTGGCCTAAGGCAAGCAGGGAGGAAGCAGCCCTCAAACAGACTGGAGTTGGGAGGGCCTGGTGGGAGAATACGAGGCGGCCTGGCACGCTGGAAGATACAAGTGTTTTTGTGAGGCTGGCTCATGGGGTGTGTGGCAGGGAGCTGTGGAGCTAGAGAAGTAAGAGCTAGGGCAGAGCTCAGGAGCTCTGGCGAGCACCGGGGAGAGTTGCTGAACTGGGAAGTTCACCCGCAGGGCGTGTTCTCCCTCCCCTACCTCGAGGCCCCACACCCCCAGCTCCCTCAGGCTTTCCACCTTCTCTGCAAACCTCAAGTCTGGGGGGCTCAAAAATTGGAAAGAGCTCCCACAAATGAGCTTATACTGTGGAATAAATGAATGAACACAGCTTAGAGTACAACTCTGTGTTCTAAAGGGGGATAATCCCTCAACCCAGAGGAAGGAAGCCACAGTCCTGCGTTTCAGAGATGAAGGAGCTCCTGGAGACCCATTTAGATCAACTCAATTTACAGCTGAGGAGACGGAGGCCCAGGAATGCTGTGGCACATCCCCCAAGCTGACCTCTATCATTTGAAGGGGTGGTGGTGGGGTTCCCTTCAGAGTCTGTCGAATGAGGCTAGGCCCCACCGGCTGCCAACTATGGAGAAGTCTGCTTTACCTTGCTGAACACAGCATCCGGAAGGCCCTTGAGGGCAGGGACCATGGCCACACTTCACAAGGCATGACGCACAAAATCCGTACCCATTACACATGTGCCAGAGGGAGGGAGGATCCTGCTGCTATTCTTCATGGGCATGTCAATGCCAGCTCTTTCCAAACGTAGGCACCAAGAATCAGAATATGGAGCATGAAGCGTATTTTCAAAAGAAAAAGCTGGCAAGTGACAGAATCCAAAAAATTGGCACAGCTGCTTGCCATTTAAAGAATCAAATACTGAAAATATTTCAAATAATAAAAGAAAATCTGGAAGAATTGTGACTTCAGACCAATTTGCAAAGAATTTCTAAGCAAATAATGTTCAGTTTAAAGAGATGTGTGAATGCTCATTTTCAAACCTGCATTGACTTCTTTTCAGAAAAGCCACAGGCTAGAAGAGGTTCCTCAGTGAAACTTGATTCTTTAATGACATGACCGGTCTTTCCACGACCTGTGTGGTCCCAGACCTGCCATCATCCTGATAAAGAAACAGATTTCAAAACTGTCTGGTGGGGGGCG